>NC_134720.1:29595000-29895000 GCF_049634645.1 Pelodiscus sinensis | reverse complement strand
AAGTACTCTTGGGCACTGGAAAGACTTTAAAGGTGGGGGAGCTATGCAGGCATGTGGGCTTGCAACACTCCTCACCTAAATTTGGCCCTCGTTAGTGTTCCTTGTGACCTGTGCGCTTGTGTGGCCACTCAGAAGACATTCAAATGGTGCCCAGCTGTTTAGCACCCACAGCGAGGTTTTTTGTTTCTACTGGTGGTGCACATGCATGTCTCGGTGCACATAAAATTATTCTGCACATGGATGGAAGAGTTTATATAGAACACTGGCCAAATTTGAGTGAGTGACAGTTTAGTTTAGCCAAGTTTCCAGCTCCACTCATGGGACAAAGATAGGAATAGGAGTTGTAGTCCCTACCCACCCACCCCCAATTGCAACCCTGCTTGTAGGATCTTTTCCCACAACCTGCACATGGAACTCCTACACTTATCACTTAGAGCCACACAGCTCCCCTCCTCTCCACCGTCCTTTTCTATATCTGCTGTGTCTACAAACAACTCCTCTCTCCTTTCTTCCTAAGGCTGGCCATAATCTACTGTCCCCAAAAATCTGTCTCCACCTTCCTCTGGCTTTGATACCTGTCTCTTCCTCTGTCTCTCTCCTTACTCTCCTACCTTTGTCCTAAACTAAGTCATCCTTCATAACAAGCATTGGTTTGACTCGGCTGCCTCCTAGTTCTTACTGTTGTCTTTGTTCTCCAATTCTAAGCAGATTCTCTTGCTCACCATCCTATTTAATCCTCGGATCTGGGCTTCTTGATACTCTGAAGTCAGACAGGAACTAGTGTAATTCCTAGTAAGGGGAAAGGAATGATGACGTACAAATGGGGGCTTGCAGAGCCATTTTGAAAAGTTCTGTCACAAAACGAAATGGTGGATGGTTGCTGTTTCCCTACCTCAGCTAGGGCCCATTACCTGTATGTGGATTCTGCTAAATCCATACCACAGGTAAAATATTTTTATGAACTTCAGGAATAAAATATGAGCAAATATTTGGCTTTTGGAAGAAGTGAGCATGGGCAAAATGTGTCAAAACATTCCCATATAGTTTCTCAGGTAAAAGGGTCCTCAGGCCCCCTTCACCTTCTGTTCTAGCCACATTATACACTATTTTGCTAGACTATCATATGCTCAGTACAGTTTAAAGGAACAGACTCCAAATGCACTTAGACAACACACTAATATAAATCTGGTTGCAAGGTGGCATTGCTTCATGTAGTAAGAAAACAAATGAACAGAGTAGCATGTAAACATTGCATTTGTCTTAGGCTAAGTATTAAGGGGTATTTATAGGGGAAAACCTGCTAAAATACTGGCATAACTAGCAGAATGGGAGGATATAGAGTTGTTGAATATAAGGACATTGATGTGGAAAAGGAAGGATCTAACTGTGGAAAGGAGAAAATTTCGAGAACAGTTTTTACTGGATTTATTTTATTTTTTGAACTAATCAAAACTTCAAAAAATCTTGGGATTTCATCAATAGAAGCTCTATGCTAAAGTCTGGGCCTAAATTTTTATTTCCTCTGAAGAAGTTCAGCCATCTGTGATAAACTCAGATTCAATTATGAGAACGCACACTGCCCACAGTACAGGCACATACATTCAAACTAAGATGCAACTAACAATTATACCACCAAAATACACTTCTCAAATCCTTTCCAGAGCCTGTATTTTATACTGAACTTTGCTGACATCCTTGAAAAAGGGGGAAAGCCCTAAGGTACTCTAACATTCTTTCCACCAGCTGGAAAGCATGTATCATGCATTTAATGTTTTAAAAACTAATCTACTGTTAATCTACTTGTGGCAGTGCAATTTCAAGTGAAATTATTTTAATTGAAATCTGTGAGAGATACTTTACTATACCTGGTATTTAAGAAAAAATAAAAAAAACCCAAGAACTTAAAGTCACGATAATTGTTAGTTGATCTGTATGTTATGTATAGGCCTAGGACCAAAGGACCTTAACACATCGAAACTATAGAAATGTTTGATATTCTTGGCAGTCTATTAGAAGCAACACATTTCTCCTTTAGGTCACAAAATACTAATGTTCACAATTTTCAAGATGTCTAAGCATGGGCTCTCCTGCCAACAGCAAGCTGCGTTTATGGCCAGTTTATGAGAAACTTTCAATCAATTAAACACCCCCATTTATAACAGGGTCTGAATTCAGTTCAGTCACGTCCAAAGAAATGGCAACAGTTTACTCCAGAACGCATTTGACTGAATTTGTCCCCGTAGCATGTACACTAAAGGCAAGATTCACCTTAGCCACCACTTAAGCCTTCCAAATAAGACTGAGTTTCCCTCAAATAGAGAGTTTCCATTACCTGACAAGTCTAGTAGACTTGCAAATTGGTCTAACAAGGTTGCGTCTACACAGCACCATAACTTGAAATAAGACACAATTTGCGTAGCTCAAATTACGCATCTTATTTTGATGCTATTTGAAAATAACTTGTTTTGTGATTTGGCGCTGTCTACACAGTGCCAATTTCAAAATAAAGCATTATTCCAAAACATCCCTTACTCCTTGTAGAATGAGGTTCACAGCAACATCAGAATAGCGAGCCCAAAATAACGGGCTCACTCTGAAGATGCAGGATAGCTATTTCAGAATACTGTCGTATCCTGAAATAGCGTTGCAATGCAGACATAACTGATTTACAGATCATTTGGTATCACACTGCATAGACTAGTCAAATGCTCAGTAGGGCTTAGGAAAAAATAAGCTTATTGAAGAATTAAAAAACTTTATATTTTTGTTCTGTTGGGCTAAGTAATTTTTATGTTGAAATGCCCAAAACTGTCAAGTCTATGTGCTGACAAAGTATTACTGAACAACAAATCTTGTCCAAGCAACAGCATGGACGCTAGAGAAATGTAGAGCCCACTGGGAGTATTCTGCCTTCCTTGCTGATGACGCTTTCAGTATCCGCGAAGTAAGCTTTAAAACTACACCTTCTGGCTACACCAGAAACTGAGACAAATGAGAGCAGGTTGGCAAATAACTTTCCAGCATCAGATGCTATTTCTCTACATAATGCTAAGGATTCAATTGTAATTTTTCAGGGGGGAAAAGTTATAGAAAATGTGACTTATTCATGTTTACTATGGAAAAATAACACCTATATACTTCAAGCCAGCTTGGGCACATTAGCAAATAAGTATGGAAATGAGTGTCTGATCTACAGCAGAGTGAGTTAAACATTATGCACATTTTGTTGTTCTTTTTGTTAACTGGGATTTAAGTATCTGTTGTAGCACATTTAGAGGCTCTTGTAACATACTTTCAGGTATAGAAGCATTTCTATAAAATAAAAAGCTGGCCATCATAATTATATACAACCAAGCAAGTTCTCTTCGCTAATATAGCTCACAAAGCTAAAGAGCTCCTCCTGCTGAAAGTCTAACTAGGGAATTTGATTTAGTGCTGTATGAAATGAACTGTATATAAAACACATAAAAACAGAATGTCTTCGTGGATGCTCATTCCTCTCTCCCCGCACCTAGTCCTCAGGTGTGTTTGTACAGTGCTCTGCCTGCATGAGGCCCGCTGTGTTTACAAATTAGAATAGCAGCCAAACTGCATACCAGGCTAGTGCAATTGTACAGGGGAGTAAGATTGCACTGGTACCTACATAGCTGCATTAGTTGTGCTCCCCACTATGGCTCAGGGGGAAAACATGGGGCTGTGTGCCCAGTACTCTCTCCCACACAAGTGGGCAGGAAAGGAAAAGGGCAAAACAAGTGCAAGAAGTGGGTGGAGCCTTGGTTTCTGCACAAGCCTTGAAGGCGTTGGCCAGCAGAACTGAATCGGAATATAAGATGCCTGTTAAGTTACTTCCCCAGGAGAGCAAGGGGACACCCTGTGGGTGAAATCCTGGCTCCTGTTGAAAAGTAATGGCAATATTTCCAATGATTTTACCAGGGAAACAATTTTGCTGGCTGATCCACAGTTCTTTGACAGAGTGGATGCATTGCCCTACGAGAAGCCCTGTGTCTCTGGAACAGCGGCATTAAGACTTACTTGAGTAGGAGGTCATGCAAAGTTTTAGGGTACATCTACACAGCACCCTTAGCTTGAAATAAGCTACACAATTCGTGCTATACTTAGCTGCATAGCTTATTTCATAATTTGGCGCTGTCTACACAGTTGCTATTCTGAAATTCCCCTTAACCCTCATGGAACCATGTCGGAATAAGCCACCCATTATTTCGAAAAAATGAGCTGCTTCAATAAATAAATGCATAGTAGCTATTTCAGGATACTTCCGGTATCCCAAAATAGCTCTGCAGTGTAGACATACCCTTAGTGGCTCAAGAGGAGTTCTGGGAGAAATTCTGTCTCATGGGAAAATATGTAGTTAAATATTATGACAGTCTGCTGGCTAAGCCAGAGCTCTGCCACTACAGCCTGGCTGAAAAGGGCAACTGAAGTCAGGTGAGCAAGCCCATGCCTGAGGGGCTAATGGGAACCAGTTGGGGGCCTCATTAGCCAGAGAGCTAGATAAGGCTGCCAGAGAGACAGTTGTGAGGGAAGGGGAGGAGCCAGAGAATGGCTGAGTATGCACCCCAGCCAGCTAGAGGGGGTATGTGAGTTTTCTGCAAACAAAAAGCTCAGTAAATAGAAGGCGGTGAGAAATGGACACAGACAATAAAAGGCATGAGTGATTGCACCAGAAAGGGTATCTGGCTGATTTGTGGATGAAGAAGGGACCCCCAACGTGAGGGGCCTGGGTGAGGACCTTGCCCCAATATTTAAAAAAGAAAATACAACATATGTGCACTGTGGCAGTTTACACGGTAAGAATCTTAGGCTACATCTAGATTACATCCCTCGGTTGACTGAGGGATGTAAATGAGGCTCTTTGAAAGTGAAAATGAAGCGGGGATTTAAATAACCTACACTTCATTTGCATAATCACGTCATGGCGCTCTTGAGAACAAATGCCACTTTGAAAGTAAAACTGCAGTCTAGATGCAGTTCTTTTGAAAATGGCAGGCTTTTTTGAACGATCCTGTAAACCTCAAAAAATGAAAAATTTCACTTATGCTAGAACTCAACAAGGAGGATGGACTGAATTATTCTCAGTGTATTTTCCCCAAAAATAAACTGTTCATTAGGTGGATCTTTCCCAGGTCCTGCCAGCTTCTATGCATGTTACACAAAATCTATGGATGTTTAATAGGTGAAACAACCTAGGGACAGTCTCCTTGCTATTTAATTGAATCACATCTCTATCTGCAGGGAAGAGTAGCTAGGCATTCCAATAATGAGATGGACTGCAGCTATCTGCTGAAAGCAATTTGATTACATTTGTGTAACAACATAACAGCACAAAGATACGGGTGGGGGAACAGTGTTTTGTGACTACTGGGCCAAATCTAAAGTTTTTGCAACAAGTAGTACAAACTTCACTTTTCTCTGCCACAACAAACTCCTTGCACTCCCACAAGTTTATCTTCTTTTTTGCCCCTCAGCCCTCCTGCTCTGTCCTATAACTGAGATTGTGTCCTCGTGTGTCTCTTCAAGTGGACAGTGTTGTCACTGGAGACCTCAGCCAAGGATTTGTATCAGCATCATCTGAAGAGTCCCTTATGTGTACAGAACACATCTTTATTATTTTGGAAATAAAAAAGTCAGAAGACACTGTGACATCATGTCTGTTCTTTAACAAACATTCCAGAAGAGTTTTTTTATGCAGACTTAAATACAAGTTTCACAAATAGAAACACCCCTTAGTCCGTGGACCCTCAGTTCTAGTAGCTGTACCCAAATATACAGCATTATTGGATATGATTGCAGTATGATTGGTCATCATTTCTTTCATCTTAATAGTAGGTTACAATCCCTTGCTTCTGCAGTTCAGAATTCAGTATTATTGTTCAATGTTGCATTTATGGGACAAGGGTGGTAAAATACTGCAGTAGGATGCAGTCATTTAAATCCAGCCATTGACTTATGTCTGCCTCTAGAAGTTCGTTTTCACTATGGATAAAATTCACCTCCCTTCGGAGTTAGACACTTCCTAGCCTTTGTGTTAAGTCACACTTATACCTCAAAACAGAGCATATGTGAGACAGGAGTGAATTTCACTGGCTGGAAAGTTAGAATTGTATTTTGTGAAAGCTTGAGATTTTGCTATTTGGCTTTGTTCCACAATGGGTCAATACTAAGACTTTTTAAAAATGTGGAGGGGGAAAAGAAAGAGACTCACCACTAAGTAGCCAGGAGTCTGTAAGTTAGGATACATACCTTGGATTTATGAGAGATTCAAGTTCCTACACATGGACTGAAGACTTGAAATAGAGTCTCCCACAATCCAGGTGAGTGTCCTAACCATGGAGCTATTGGCTGTTGTGGTGTTGGGGTCTGTGTTTGGTTTTGACCACAGAGTCTATCCTAAATGTGTCACATTTTCCTGACTCGTGTTACATCAAAATGGATATGTTTCTGCAAAAAATGTTTTGGCTTTGCAAATCAATATTTTCCAATTTAAAATGTTTTGTGAAAAAAAAATTCTGACCAACCTTATTTAAAACTGATTCTAGAGAGTCACTAACATGTAATTTCTATATCTTCTACCTTCTACAATTTGCAATCAACCAATTAGTAAAAAATATTTAACTTCTGTTCAACCTACAGACTTTCTGAGTCATAGTTCTGTAGCTCCAGGAGGTTACTGCTTTGATCAGATAAAGAAAGCTATTTAACTTCTAAATTTGTTATTTACTATATGTTTTGTGTAACTGCATAGTGACAAATCTAGTTTTCCTGGTATATTGCTTGAAGAAAAGCAATATATATTTGTAGCAATCTGATGATTTCCACAGGAGAACTGTGGTTTCATTATCGAATAATTATAATCTCCAACTCTCTTAAATTTACCGGGGAAAAGATTAGAAAAGCATAGAATATTTCGAATCTACAAAAACAAAATGGGTTTTGCCAATGTTTTCTGAACTCCCCATGAATGACATGCGCCTGGAAAAAGCCCAAGTAGTTAAACCAATTTAAAAAAAAGCTGGTATTTTCAAAGGGAATTAAGAATTTCAATGTGAGTTTCTCAATAACCTTGAACGTCTTTGAAAATCCCAGCTCAGTAGCCATGCATTAGGATCATAAAAGCATGCTTACAGCTTGATTTTCAAAAAACCTGAACAGCAAATTTCCTTTGGGAAAAATATGGTCACCCTAGTATTGTGTCCAGTTCTGACCACATCTTTCTTGAAGTGTGGTGCACAAATTGGGAAGGATGGGAGGAGGGGGAGTGAAAAGGAAAGCAACTAAAAATGATTTAAAAAAAGTTTAGAAAACTGACCTATGGGTAATGTTTTTTAAATGTTGGGCATGTTTAGTCTTGACAAAAGACGGCTGAATGGGAACTTGACAACAGTCTTCAAATATGTTAAGGGCTGCTATAAAGTTGCTCTCTACACGTACTCTAATAGGAAAAGTAGTCTGCAGCAAGGGAGATTTAGATGAGATCTTAAAAACTTTCTAACTATAAGGGCAGCTAAACTCTGCAACAGGCTTAAAAGGGAGCTGGAAGTTTTTAAATACAGATCAGACAATCACTGGTCAGGGATGATCTGGGTATTCTTGGTGCTGCCTCAGCACAGGAGGCTGGATGAAGACCTTTTTAAGGTCATTTCCAGCCCTGTATTTTTATAACAACAAGACATCTAACTCATTCTGCAGATCATATCTGGTCACAGGGTATGGTTACAGAAGACCCCCTTGGGTTTGTTTCTTGGTGTCTCATCATGCCACTGACACCAGCCGTCTTGCTCTCTGGAGCTCCCCCACCATGCTGTCCTTCTGGGCCAGATTCTCTGGTCTCCCCCAGACAATGGGGGAGTTGGGTGTTACCACCCCCTGAAGAGCAATGCAGACACTGAACCACTTCAGCTCTGGGAGAATATAGTTCTGGGGCACCGCACCCAGGAAATCAGACCCCCAGAAAGGATCAACCCCCAAATAAATTAGTTTTTCTTTGAGTAAAAGTTTTACACAAAGGAAGTCCATGAGGATGTTCGCCCTCTTTATCAATGAAAGACAGAAATACCTTGGCCATTACCCCAAGGTAACAATTATTTACATTAGACTTGATAGTAAACAAAAAGTGTTTGTATTATGTATGAACAGTAGAATTTAAATGGTTTGCAAATGAAAAACAGATTGATCCAAGTAAGTTACTAAGTTAAAAATGAAAAAGACAATGCATAGCTGCTGCTAATTTACTTTAAAAAAAAAACTTATTGCAAGCCAATTTCTTACTCAATCTGTTCTTGTTCTAGGCATAATAAATATTCAGGTCAGAGGCAACCTCTGTTATCTTCATCTGGGTCCCCAGCCCTCTTTGGAGCGTACCAAAGACAAAGAGCTGATTCCTGCTCTGGGGAAAAGACTATTTAAGCAAGAGGAAGTAATTTTTTGTTCTACATTCCCCCTTCCATGGAAAAATAGCTGGGTCAAAATGGAATCCCACTACCAAGTGATATGGTCACATGTCTTACTAGTCCAATCACCTTCGGACTCACAGGACAAACAAGGCTGTTTACATGTTGTTAAGTTGATCACCCTGTCATTAAGGCTTGGGGAGCACCAGTAACAGCTCTCATTAGCACATTTAAAAATAGAAATATGAAGTGTGAGACTGTTTATAACTTCTTGTAGAAGAAGGATACACACAATAAAATAGGATATACGGATTAGCCAGTTGTAACATTAACATTGATAGGTTACAGGTAGGGTTACCAGGTAGGTTTAGAAAAAATACCAGACACACTTGATAGGGGCGAGGGGGACTAGCTGGGAAGGGGGTGAGGCTAGCCGGGAACGGGGTCGGGGGCAGCCCAGCTGGCCTGGGGAGATCGTGAGGAGAAGAACCAGCCAGAAGCAGAGGTGGCCAGGAGGGGGTTGGGGGCAGCAAAGCTGGTCAGGAAGGGTCGGAGGAAGTGGGGGGGGGGGGGGGGGGACACTGACCCGGGCACGTGCAGACCCCGGGGCTCTGTCAGTCCTGCACACTGTCCGGAGAAGCAAGTGAGTCCAGCTGCAGCTCCACCATGTGCTCAGGAGCAGGGCCAGGGCTTCTTCTCCTCCCCAAGGAGTCAGATGCAGCCAGGACTCCCAGTGCCAATCGCGCCCCGCCTCCCAGCCACTCCCCCAGCCCCCGCCAGGCTTCCATCTGGCGCCCAACCAGAAATCCAGGAAATACAGGACATTGCACATGTCCGGTATTTTCTGGATTTTACCACCAGACAGAGGGCCCAAAAACTGGGCTGTCTGGCAAAATACCGGACACCTCGCAACCCTTCTTATTTTGTCCAGGCATCTCCAAGTTATGCATATTTATATTCATAAAGCCAATGTTCACAAAGCATGGGGAGAGGGGACGGTCAGAGGGCCATCCTGCATTTTTACGCTGATCCATAACCCATGCAAATTAAGTGGTTGACCTCTGTTGTAAACGTAACAGAGGCAATGCCTGAGAGTACCCACAAGTTCACATGACCCTTGAGATTTCTGCCAGGGTTTGCAGGCCTTGCTTGGTCACATGGTGCTGCCGGCTCCCTCCCTGTCAGAGCCTGCAGGCTGCAAGCTGCACGCAGTGAGGAAGGAGCAGTTGCAACACTGGAAGCTGCCAGGAAGGGCCAGACTCATGCTGGTCAGGAGGCAGCCAACCCTTTAAATTGCTTCCCATCCCCACCATCAACAGGTATGGGTCATCTATGCAAAAACCTGTGATTAACCAAGCAAGGTAGGCTAAGTAGCAAAACATTTCTCAGCTCTTGCAATTTTTCCTTTGGGATCTTAGCCTGCTTACTCAAACTTTGTCTCTATTTCCACATTTGAGAAATAGGGATGATACTTCATAGGGCTTTTGAGAGAGAAGGTTAATATCTAAAGCACATCAACCCTGACAAGCATTGTATAAAAAGTGTGAATTGACAGTAACATGTAAAGCTTGGGAACTGCATGATTTTCCCCCATTGCCTTGGCACACCTTTTAAAATCTTGAGCCCAGTGTATCTGCCATGCTATTATATCTTGCACAGTCCATGGCCCCCTCATCCTCCTTAAACTGGTTAAGTCAAAAATCACACCTGTTGGCAGGTTATAAATTGGCATCTGATACAATTTCTGTTCTGGCCCAGTTTGTTTCAGTCTTTAGTAGAAGGTTAAAACCAACAAGAATGTAGAAGAAACCTCTATGCAATAAAAACCCTGCAATGCCAGGTAATTGGTTTTGTGTACTGACAGCTATTTTAGAGGGATACTACTATTGTCAAAAGCAAAATTAACACTGGTGTAGTTTCAGAGATTCAATGATAGGCTGAACTAAGCTGCATTTGTTAAAGCAATGAAAAGGAAAAAGACTTATCACCTTATAAATAAACCAGCTTATGGGTATTTAATGAGTGTGCCTTATTCAAAATTCATTACTTTCCATACTAAATTAAACAGCTTTTAATAACAAAAGGGTTTGTGTCCTACCTTTAATTAAGTGAAAGATGAAAAACAAAGAGGCAAAGAGAAAAGCTCCAAAGTAACCACAAGTCCAGCAAAGAATTTGGATTAGCAGAAATTGGATTTGTATTTAATTTTGAAGAAAAAAAAGTAGCAAGACCAATTTAAAACCACCCTCAGATTCTAAATGGAAAGAGCTGCATTCTTCCCTTCTGAAACAATGGTCCAAAAAGTCCTTATTCAGCCCTTTACTTTGCTACTGTGCAAGGAGACAATATAAAATCTATGTGCGACTTGAGCCCAATTTTGAGAATTGCATAGGCCTTGTGCCTATCCACTGTACGTGGTTTCATCCAATGTGAATAAGGCATGTGCGAAGGCTTCAAGATTTGGTCCCTAACTCTCCAGTTGGTCAAGGTCATTTTGAATTCAAACTGTGGCCTCCAAAGTGCTTGCAATCCCTCCCAGGTTATCTGTAGATTTTATGAGCACCCTCTCAACTCCATTATCCAAGTCATTAATGAAAATATTCACTGATGCCAGACCTAACACTAATCCCTGTAGGACCCCCATTTGACAAGCCCACCCAATTCAACAGTGAGCCACTGATGGATTACTCTCTAAGTAGGATCTTTCAACCAGTTGTGCACAACTTTATAGCAATTTAATCTAGTCCTCATTTCCCTAGTTTGCTTATAAGACGATCACATGGGACAATGTCTAGAGCTGGCCTTCATAAAGGCTGTAAACTCTCGGAGCCCAAAACTGTTGCTATGTGTCTACAGCTGACAATGGACGTAGCGTATATAACATTGGAGTCCTGGTGCAAACTATTTACAGTAATGCTTTTGGGTGATGGGCATGGCTGGACCATATATTGAGTCCAGGGAAGCAGACAGCTTGTATGCACCCCTGGACAAGGGGGTGGAAGGCATGGCTCCATGCGCCCAGAATGGGCAGGGCCTGGGGTTGAAGAGATAGGGCTGGGGCAGCCAGTCCTGCACATCACCCAGCGTGGCGTGCCGCCTCAGCCCTCAGAGCTGCATGGTGTCATGCACCAGTGGTGATTTAAAAGGGCCCACGTCTCCAGCCGCCACCACTGCTGCTTTAGCAACAGCAGCAGCTGGGAGCCCCAAGCCCAGGAGGGCCTACAGCTATTTTGGGTCCCCAGGCAAAGTGTGGGGAGGTGGCTCCACACCCCCAGAAAGGGCAGAGCCTCAGGCAGGAGGGACAGATCTGGGGCAGCCAGCATCCAGTGGGGCCAGAAGTGCAGCACCTTTCCCACCCCCAGTCCTCGGGGTGGCAGGGAGGGAGGGAATAACACTGCAGTTTAGATACCTGATCTTGTAGTGTCCTAAATAAACAAGACACCCCATTAGGGAAGTTTGGATCCTAACATTGTGGCTCAAGACTGTCTTTAAGCAACAGCAGCCAAAAAAGAGAGTTCTGGTTTGTCCATATTTGCTCGGTTTAATCAGCACATGGGTGCTGGAACTAGGTGTGCAGGGAGTGCTGCAGCACCTCCTTTCTTGCAGTGGTTCCCATTATTTACAGGAGTTACAGTTTGATTCCATGGATTACAGCATACAAATTGTTCCTGTGCCCCTGCGTACGCATGTCCCTCAGTAACAGACTCTCCCCATTTTAACATGAAGATCAATAAACTGTAGAGGATTAAAGAAGATTTTTTCAAAGATTAATAAAATGTAAAGACCCTTTTATAAGATAAAATAAACTAACTCAACCACCCAACAGTCATTTTCAAGGAATAAACATACCATTTCAGGCTGCTACAATACCAGTTAAAGTGTAACAGCCTGAAAAAAATGCACTTGGCATTTTGAAATACAAAAAAAAAAACAACCAAAATAATCATTCCTCTTATAACAAAATAATAAATTCAAACCAATCAGATGTTTTCAGCAATGTGTCTAAAAACCATGTGTTGTGTTATAGGTTACTTCCACAATTCACTGTAATATTTCACTGCTCACTACAAAAGTTCCCCGCCGCTCAGGCTGAAGAAACTTTATCAAATAATTATAAACTGTGTTTTCCTTCAGCTGTGCAGATTCCTCATCTCAGCATAGAGAGTTCAGTCCTTTCCTTATCTGTATGTACTAGAGTAGGTATGATTAGAGGGAGAAAGAAAAACAGGAGAAAGGGAAGAAACAGCAAGGACCTCATCTAACTCCCTCAATGGGATTTGGATTGTGTCCAAAGAAAGCTTGAGTTTTTAAATCAGAAACTCAAACTCTGCTAATATTTTGTCTAGGGCTTAACCCGAGTCCCATTGCCAGAGAAAAGAGCAAGTACAAGCCTCAAAATCTGACTCTCTCTGCCACCTTTTCCTTTGCCTCCCTCCAACAAATGCCAATCCCGTCCCCATAGGAGTTTTGCTGTGGACTTCAGCAGGATGAGATCCCAAGACCTCGTCTACAGAGTTCCCCTGATTTAATCTAACCAGATTAGAAATCTAGTTAAATCTATGCAACCCTCTTGCGTGAACACTCACTTATACACACTCCTTACAAATTTAAGCTAAATAAATACAAGGAAATCTTAAAACCAGTTTAAGTGTCCAATAACTGGTTTATTTTTAAAATAACTTTTTAGTTTAAAAATCACAACTTTTGTAGATAAGGCTTGAGTTTTGCTCTTTACTCAAGTAATCCAATGGCAAGAAAGTTGAATAGCTAGGACAGGGCTACTCAACACCTGGTCCATTTGTTTGCAGCCCACGGTGTGCAAACGGGACTCAGCACGGAGCCCATGGGTGTGATCCTTTGAACATGGCCTCCACTGGAAACACACTCCACAATGGTGAGTTGATATAATGGTCTTCTGTTAATATGCATTTTAGTAATTAAATTCCTGGACTGTCATTGCTCATTAAAAATTGTCATATGGGTGGAAATTGGGTAAATATTGCATTTTATTAATATCAGCAGAACTGACTTAAATGAGACCTGGATGTTGTATAGTCTTGTCTTAATCTTTGTATTCATGCCTGTCAGTGTGAAAGAAGCCATTCGAGTATATTTGCATATATATGCAACCACACTTAAGTTGCAGCCCTCGACATGTGCTGAGAGTATCATTGTGGCCCCCAGGGCTTCCAAAGTTGAGAAGCCCTGAGCTAGAAGAACTAGATAGAAATGGCCTTATAGAAGACTGCAAGGGAGACATCTGTGATGGCACTGTCAAAGAGTTTCCAGTCCTCTGTGCTGGTCTATTTCTAAAAGTACAACTAGAACCTTAGATTGTAAGGCCTTGTCTTCACTTATCGGAGGACTGAGGCTCCGTCAATCAATCCACCGCAGTTTGATTTAGTGGATCTATTAAAGACCTGATAAATCAAATGCTGAGGGCTTCCCCATTGACTGTGGTACTGTTAAGGGAAGTTGATGGGAGAGCTTCTCCTGTTGACCTTCTGCTGTGGGAAAAAATTATGCAAGATACGTCAACTCCAGATACATGAACTGCAAATTTTGAATTGATTTTCTCCACCAGTGTAGACCTGGCTAAGAAAACCCTTGGTTCTCCAAACAGTTCATTTCATCCCTAGGTAGAAGGGCAGCACAAGTCCTTTTGCAGCATTTATAAGGTATAAGATATAAATCTGGTGTAAGAAGAGTTTGAATGGTACAAAGGGCCTTCAGGGAGCTTTGCACTTGCAATTACCTAGGAAGACTGAAAACCAATTGAACAATCCACATCTGGATAGACTGCCCTGGAAGCAGAAACAGTTCTGCCTTAGTCCTGCCTTAGACCCCAGGGTAAGAAAAGATGAAAAGCCTAATAACTTTCCTGTACATTGAGGAGCAGAGCAGATATCAGGGGATCCATGGGGGAAAGAGTGGCTTGGATAGGTTTTACACAGCATTTCCAAGCTGCAACATACATAGGCACAAGCAGATATAGGAAGCATCAAGTAGGCTAGTGGCATCTCATTGTCCCCAGGAACATGCACAGTTGTGAGGCACTTCATCATATGCCTTTAGTATAACACACACACACACACACACACACACACACCTGTGCTTGCTGTGGATCAGCTCCTTGACACCACTAGCCTTCATTAGCACAAGCACTGCCTTTCAGGCCCCTGCAGGCGTTGCTTTCTGTGTGGGAAGCAAATCATCATACAACAACATCTAAGTCCTCAGAGTGTCCCTGCTCTGTCCGGCCCCTTAGCCACTGAACACTCAGAATTACTAGGCCTGGAGTTCCGATGGAAACCGGCTTGTAATATTCAATACAAGACCAGCACTTTGCTTAACACCACAGCACTTAGATATCTAATTATAGTGTAAACAAGAATAAAGTTTAATTAAAGATTAGAGATCCAGGTGATATCAAGTAAGATTATAATAAATGGTTACATATAAACCACATTTTCTAGACACACACAAAAAAAATCAAATTAAAAGTTTTCACCCAAAGTTCCCACCAGCATTTTCATCCAAGCCTGGTTGAGATCTTACTTTCCTGAAACAAACTCATTGTTCATTTACTTACTGGTAGTTGAGGGATGCTAACGTATCTTCTTTATCCCCCAGATATAGTGGAGCAAACCTTACTCCCCACCCTCACCCCCATTTTCTCGTGTTATTTTTTTCTTTGAAGTTTTCACAATATCTCGTTTACATTCAGTTCAGAATGGTGATAGGAGATCCCTTTGTGAAACATACCGGATCTAGTTTACCTGAAAACAGTCAGTTAGATAAACATTTCTTGTCTGACAACAAACAGGTTTTTCACTCTTTGCTGGTGACCAACCCCAGATAGACCACGAGCATATTTATTATAACTATGCTGTTTCTCAACAACAACCAACCATACGTTCCATGATGGTATCAGTGAGCAGTGTGACTTTTGAGATCTCATATGACACTCTGATGAACTACAATATATATCACAAACCCAAGAGAGAGTAGCCAGGAAAGAAACATGCAGAATTTACCCCAACCCCATCAGTCCTCTCTGTATACCATATTAGGGTCTGATTCTGGTATTTATAAGGAGCAGTTGTATCTTACTCTGTGGTTAGTCCCACTGAGGTCAATGGGATTGTACTCATGGAATTAGGAGCTCCTCAACATGAATAAACATTCAATATCAGGTGCTTAGCTTTCATCCAAAAGGCAGCAACATTAGAGCCACAACCTTAATAGGTCACAATAAAACCCTGTGTATTCAAAAACCAGATAATTATCTCAATTGGATGCCACTTGTGAGAGATACATTTCAGTCCATTTCCCTGTTTCCTAGAGGAACTGGTGATGGGATACTAATAATGCTAGCAACAGAAAGATTGCTTAAGAGTATGGTTCTAAAAATCCGTGTTAACTGGTAGGTTTCTGATTCCAGGTCTAGACTAGTAGCACCACCTAGAGCACCTGGTTATCTATGATAATTTTGCCTGTTATTTCTGATCCTCTTCCCCCCACCCTCCAATTTTCAGGGATAGTTTAACATATCCCGACAAAAGGATATTCTTTTCTCTTATTAATAGTGTTTAATAGTAAAAGGGAATTGGTAAAACATGTTTCTTCACGTAACTAGCTAAAGTGAGGTACACTCCTGCAATATATCCATTAAAAAGCATGCAATAAACTCTTTCACTTAAAGCCTCAAATTAGCACACAAAAACACTGTCAAATTTTAGAATTCTATACATATATCCATGTTTTAAACAGAGACAATGCATTATGCATTCAATAACAATTGACTAAAATGTGAAGTGTCATACTCCTGGAAATCAACATTTTATTTACATGTTTTTCATTGTATTTATTATTTGTCCTAGTTTTTCCAAGAAAAAAAAAAGTTAAAATTTCCTTGAGGCAAATTACAATCTGAATTTAGATCATACATTATGCAGGGTACATTTACTCTAGACAATGAAGAACAATTGTGTGTGTGTGTGAAAGAACAGGCAGACAGATTTTAAAGTTAGATAAAGTAGGTAGATCAACTATAGAGATGTTCTGTCAGATGCATTTATACTATAAATAGATGTATTTTCATTAAGTACATTTCCCAGACTAGGAGAGTTCCACGTAGCTCAAAAACTTGGCTTTCATCAACAGCATTTTTCCAGTAAAAAATATTACTACATCCACCAAGTCTCTCTAACATCCCGGGGCCAAAATGGCTACAACTCTATATAATATCTTAAAGAACATCTCTTTGTACTTATCTATTTATAGCCATTTTATTGTCATTCTTTGCTGTAAGATTTATTGGGCCAGATTTCTCTCATTTCAACTGTTTTTTAGTAACTAGGTTTGACTATGAAGATAATCCGACAATGGGTATATGAAAGTACCTGTATAGCATTCCTGTCTCAGCTTTGACAGTTTCGTGCAATGATAGTCCATGCATATGCAAAAACTTCGCTAGTTCTTTCAGTTCTGCAGTTCCACTTAGACTTTCAGCCCAGCATCTTGCTGGAGGGCAGACTTTAAGGATGGTGCTTTGCCTTTTACCCCTCAAAGGTGCTTCTTTGTTTTTTGGCACACTTGGCTTGGGGGGTGGGATTTCCGTGCAGGAAGGTTTGTATAAATGCATATTCCAAGATAAAAGCTGATAAAAAAGATTCTCAAAGTCCAATAAAGCCTTGGAGATTCAGTTTCTCACTAGTTTCCACTTTTCTGGCTTCTCTATGTTCTTACAGAAGGGAAGTCTGTTGCCGTTTTATTTCTGTTAGGCGATGCTGCTTTAACTTTGTTATGTTTGCCTAATAGAACCATGGGACTATAAAGCAGAGTTTTCCCTTGCAGTCACTGTAGCTTGTTGCTACTGGCTCATTTTAATTGGTGCCTAAGATGGATCCTAGCCGGGATCAGTGACCTTTTTCCAATCAGTTGAAACCTCTCATGGTCAAGCATTCAAAGAGACTGTGTGTTGCCACTGGGAAGAGAAAGCCAACTCTGTTTCCCATGTCTTATATTTAGGTCAAGACAAATTTTTGTTCTGGATTCAGTCCAACTCTGATAAATGCAGGTTCTCATGGGGTTTATTTAGGGCCTTTGGCTGGATACTTGAATGATGTAATGTCCCTCAGTCAAACCATCAAGGCAATTTGGTTTCTCAGAATACATTATAGCTTCACTTAAATCAGGTGAATTGAGCTATCAATTTCTTTTCCTATTATCGAAAGGTCCATTCTGGATTCCTGACCATTATGAAAATGGCAACAGAACTGGGGAGGGACCAGTGGGTCAGGAACGTCAGCAGAGGGAAGAGAAAAGTTCCTGTGAGAATGTGCGATGTGAGATGTCAGCTTGCCCTCAGTCAACTAGACTTGCTGCATAAGGCAATGGTCACCCTGCTCAGTGCACGCAGCAGCAAGCTGTGTTTCCTCCCCTTTCTCTGCAGCACAAGGCTGGGAGAGGACTATGGAGCAACAGCTCCAGTTTCTTACCAACTCTGGCTGCTGAACCCCCTCACCCCCACCCCACAATCCTGTCTGGTCCGTTTAGAATGCAAGTTCTTAGGGGGCAGATACTTATTTTGTTTGTGCAGGGCCTGGTACAAAGGTGATAGAAATGTAGCCGTGTTAGTCTGGGGTAGTTGAAGCAAAATGCAGGACAATGTAGCACTTTAAAGACTAACAAGATGGTTTATTAGATGATGAGCTTTCGTGGGCCAGACCCACTTCCTCAGATCAAATAGTGGAAGAAAGTAGTCACAACCATATATACCAAAGGATACAATTTAAAAAAATGAACAAATATGAAAAGGACAACTCACATTGCAGAACAGAAGGAGGATGCGGGGGGGTGGGAAGGGGGAGGAAGGAAGGTAAGTGTCTGTGAATTGCTGATATTAAAGGTAGGGAGAGTGGGATGTTTGTGAGTTAATGGTATTACAGGTGATAATTGGGGAAACTGTCTTGATAATGGGTGAGAAAGTTCAAAGACTTGTTAAGTCCTTGTCGGTAAGTGTCGAATTTTAACATGAATGACAGAATATGAATGGTACAAAGGGGGCTGGATTAGGGATGTAACAGGGTAGTCTATCATTAATCAATAAGCAAAAGCTTATAGGTTAATGCTGTAGGCTACGTGCATTTCCCTCTCCTCTCCGTACATTTTTTTAGCAGGCTGGCCAGCAGCCTGTCTCAGTCCTGGCTTGTGATGGATCCAGAACGTACCACCGCTGCAGGTCTGCATTTAAAGTATTACTAGGAAGTAGGCGGGCAGGCAGCCCTGCTTAGTTCTGACTCACCATGGGTCTGGGAACTCAGAATCAGCCCCTGCCCCTGGATACAGGCTGCTGCCACCCCTGTATCAGAGGCAGCAATGTAGGGCAATTGGAACCCTTCGCGGACATCTACCACCTGGCACCCTGCACTGCTGCCTCTTATACAGAGGCAGCAGCAGCACAGAATGGCAGGGAGCTCCTCAGGAGTGAAGCCGAATTGCACTGGCTGCCAGCACTGCCCCCAGGGACTGTCAAGTAACCGGTAAGAGTTCATGAGGTTACTTGACTTTTCAATTAACCGATATTTAACATCCCTAGGCTGGATCACAGTTGATGTCTCTAGACCAGCAATGGGGAGCCTAGGCTAGTGAGTGGGTCACAAGAGAAGCCCTCCATCTCAGTGAGCAGCAAGATTGTCATAACCAAGGTGGTCTCCTGGGATAGGCTAGTTTTGCTACCTGTGTTTGCATACCTAGAATTTGCAGGAGGTACCAATTGCACCATTGCAGTGCTTTTGATTTGTTGCAGAGGGAGTACCAGGTCTCATAGTCAATGTTGTGAGCAATCAGCACACACCTCACTTCACATGCCCTTGTTTTACATGCGCTTCACTTTCAAAATACCTGTGGGGGAGGGGAGGAACCTACATGGGTGGAAACAAACAGAATCTGGCAGCTCTGCACATGAGCAACGATAAACAGACTGTCTTGTGAGCCACACAGAACCCCCTCAGGCTACAGGTTGCTCACCACCGCTAGGCCTTTGTAACACAAATAGACAAACTCTTAGAATTTTTAAAAGCTATTGTGGCTACATCAAACACTTTTCTGTAGCTGTGATAAATAGAAATTTCCCACAAGACTGAAACACTTCTCTCTTTTTTTCTGGAGACAGACTGCAGCTATGGCTGGGTGGCAGCCTAGAAGTAGCACATCCCAGCTAAGAGTGGTCCTTCGCTGCTAGCCTGGTGGGAAGTGGGAATGGAGCTGCAGCAGAATGCTCAGCAGCTGGTGTCTCTCTATTTTGCTTGGAGCTTTGAATAGTACTGACAGGCTCCAGATGAGACTATTTGCACGAGTCCAAGTGTATTGTCTATCGGCATGTTGCTCTGCCTTTAGACCACTAAGCCAACCCCTTCCTCTAAACCTCAGATTTGTTATACCTAGATTCCTTTGGAATCAGACTGAAATCCTGTCAGTATTAATTCAGTTCTTCATCCTCCCGAGGGAGAACAGCTGAGTGCCATGCAGTTTTTCTGTAGACTACATAGCAGGCTTTGCAGTAGGGTCTGTAAAAAACAAGGCCCTATCTGCTCTGTGTGGACCTTAAAGGTCCCATAGTGCTTTAACAAGATAAAGGGGGTTGTCCCAAAAGTCTCTTTCCCCACATTTTTGTGCATTATGCAGTTTATAAATTGTGAGTCTTACTGCCTTCTTTCACCCTCTAGCCTAGGCAGCATTTCAGAGGAGATATGTATACACAAGTTGCCTTTAAACCCCTCCCCCTTCATATTCCACCCACACTCAAAAACAATCAGCACTTGTCAAATAAATCTGCAGATAATTCCCAAGCCTTGGGCTAGAGAATTGTTGGTGTCTCAGATACCACTGTATGCCAAAGATAGAAAAACTTTAGCTTTTTAATGGTACCCACTGTATGCAATTTGTAGTGTGTTTAAGATGTATTTAAAGAGCACCTGAATTATTATATCAAGAAGATTAATAGAGATCCCAGATAAACCACCCAAAGAACATGAATCAATATAATGCATAAAGGAATAGCATTTGTGAGATGACAAAATATCACAATTCTGCAACCCTTTGCTACAACTCTCATTCAGTCACTAATACTCAGTAAGATTAGATCATCAAAAGATTAACGTACCATGGACTCAGCTGATCCTTCAAAGTAGATAAACAGACTGATCTCAGAAGAGAACATATTTGAAAAGACTGTAATTCAATGTCACCGAGAGGGTGATTTTTGCATGCAAATGTGGATGACTCCAGTTATTCTGTCTCTGCAAACTGTGGGTGACCAAAACCTAAGGAATTCAGACTGGTGCTGACAAGGTCATAGATGTCTTATGTTTCGATTGAAACAAATTGTTATATTTTTTAAGGGCCTAAACTATTTTTAAGCTTTGTGTATAAAAACTGCTTCAGTGTCAAGTAACAGTAAGTTCTGTTTACTGTTCTCTGAAAGGCACACTAAAAACACCACATGAGGCTTCAGGGAACAGGCTATTGACATTGGCACTGGAGTTTGGCATATGAAAGCAATTTGTAGGAAACAATCAGATCTTTTCGTAGTCTCTGAAATTAAATTTCATAGCAGTTAACACAACCATAATCTAAGGAAGTCAGTGACACTGTCTCTAAATATATTATCTACCAATCGGCCCTGTTTTTACTACCACTCAAATTACATTAAAAAAAAACACACATTTTCATAGCAATGCAATGGGGGGGAATTTATCATGGAGCTGTATATTGGATAGCATTCAGAGTTCAGTTTAAACAAGAGGCTGAACATTTGGAAGTCCAGTTCACTTCCAGTTTACAAACAAAATTTGTTTCTATAAATAAGACACCAGTGTTAGACCCAAACTCCTCATCAAGATACTCTGGGGAAGGGCAGTTCAGAATCTAAAACCAGAACCAAATTAGAATTTTACCAGCAACATAGCTCTCTGCATTGACCAAACCAAAATACTACATTGGAGCATCCTTAACCCTTTTTGGGTGATGGGTGAGACCAGAGTTCTACATCAGAGTAAAATCAGATCCTACCTCCACAATGATCTAAACAACACTTCTAGGTCTAACCCCACAGATTTGGGGGGGGGGGGGGAGGCTAGAAATGCAAATACAAGCAATGCTTCTTGGGCTCAACAGAAGTGAGTTTTCTTTGCTTTGATTCTCTGGGGCTTTGTCTAGACTGCAGGCTTCTTTCAGAAGAAGTTTTTTCAGAAGATCTCTTCTGGAAAAGCTTCTTCCAAAAGAGAGTGCCCACACTGCCAAAACGTATCGAAAAAGCGATCTGCTTTTTCAAAAGATAGCATCCACACTGAATGGACACTATTTCACATTTAAGCTATGATTACTATGGACGGAGTGACCACCGCCTGTGCTTTTTCCTCTTCTTTTGAAAGACCTTCCTCTTCCCCATCCACACACACCTTTTTCCAAAAGAGCTCTTTCGGAAAAAGGCTTCTTCCTCATAGAAAAAGGTTTACCAATGTCAGAAAAACCACTCAGTTCTTTCGATTTTTTTCAAAAGAACGTGATTGCAGCGCAGACGTAAGTGAAGGGTCACAGTCATTCTGTTTTTACAATGTGTTTTTCACTCCACATTTATTTGAAAACTAAAAACAGTTATTGCGTTAATATTTCCCTTACTGGATGCTGTCTGCTACTAATTTCTTAGCAAACATACATGCAAAACCTCTCATTTCTATACCAACTGGCTCACATTTTCCTTTTAGCTACTTTCAATTTTCAGCCTTCTTCCAGCCTCTCATCCATGAAAGCTTACTGATTCCTGGCTGACTTGTAAATGCAAGACCTTTCCACATCAGTCACTTTAGACACTTGGCTTTAAGATATAGGATGATTTTGCCTGACTTTGGGGTTAAAAGTCTGGCTGTCAGCTAAATGTATTAAAGTTGGGCAAGAGAAACTACTACAAAAACAACACCCCACCCTCAATTCCCACCCTGACAGAGATGGGCTGGATAAAAAATGCTTGTTAATTCTTTCCTTCTACCTGCCATCCACTGAAGAAAGTGGGGATATGAGAGTGAGATCCCACTCAATCTGGATGGGGTGACAGAACCCAGCCTATGACTTGTATCATTTTATGACAGCAGGTTTGAAACACTGATAACCAATTTATATTAAACCCCTACCTAATTAAGACTCCTTAGAGATTTGATATTAGAGACCCATAAACCTAAGCCTGGGTCTTATTTGCATTGATGAGTCCCCTTTACATTTAGAATTTATTAAAATCAGGCTCCCATAGGCTTTGAGTTTATAAAGGGGCTTAGGTTAGAGACAGTGTAGTGAATAAAAGGAAGAGGTTCCTTTCTCTCTCAGAAGTGGCTGGTTTTCAAGCTGACATCGACCCATTCCCTCACAGTTTAGGAAAATTCTGCAACAAGGGTTTGCAAATGCTTTCATTCCATACTCTCAAAACACCTGCCGAATCCTTGCACATTAGCAGTATATTGGGTACTCAAACAAAATCACACTTGACATGATAGCTGATGAGATACAAGTCCAAGGATTCAGCAACTTTGTGACATTCAAATTTGACAATTACAGGCAATTGCCTAATTTTGTACTGTACACATATTAGAGTTCACCTCTACCCCTACCTCCAGCCCCACCGTAAAGTGTTTAGAAAATTTCCAATAGCAAACAGGATACAAAATCCTGAGAGCCTTCAGGTTTCTTGGTAGGGGTCAACACTTATTTGAAATAAGTTTAGCTGTCTTACCTGTGAGGCATTCCAGTGGTGTACGCAACCGTATGCTCATATGCTAAGTCACATATTTTCAGATACCAGTTCATCTCCAGTTCTCGCATGAGTGCCAGTCTCCAGGCCCGTTGCTGGATCTGGCCTCTGGTATTGAGTCTATTGTCCTTGCTGCTTTCAGAGACGCTCTTTGAAGCTTTTTCTCTACTCCCTAAAGAAAGCACAGAGTGTTTCCTAAGCTTTGTTGTCTCATCAAAATTTTTACCCCCCACTGTCCCAGTGCGTGCCGCAAGCATTTTTGGGTCTTGCCTGTCTGCAAAGGAACCACCACCTAGCACTAAGTCACTGCCTGAAAGTCATTTAAACTGATTTCAGCATGTACTTTCCTCTCTCTATAACCTTATCCTGGCCACAAAGCTGTAATTAGATATGTGTCTACAGGGCTTAACCAGAAAGAATAGTCGTAACCTATTCATAGGAAAATCTGTAAGCTGCCTACCTGTTGACATACTTGAATACACAAAGTAGTAGTATCCCAGGTTTCACAATAAACAACAAATACCACTCTTAAACACACTATCATTTTACAAGACAAGAAAAATTGTTGTATATGGATAATCTTTTTACATAGTTACAACCAAAACATCTCCTACATATATTTCACTGAATTGTTTTGTCATGATGTACATTTGAATTTAGACCTATCTGAAAATAACTGTAAGTAGTTTAGACCCAGATTATGCACAGATTTAACATGTGCTTAACTTTATATAATATGAATGGTCACATTGAAATCAATTGTGGGAAAATGATTGTGTAAAGTTAATGTGTATAGGAGGTCAGAGGATTGGAGCTTATTTTATTATTACTGCCTTTTTAAATAAAAAAAGTGAAATCCTACTGAATTAAATTACTTCAAAAAAGAAATTAGAATTCTGATTCCCTTGCTTCTTTCATATTGTAACAATTTATTTTTATATTTCCATAAAAGAATGTTGAAGATTATTTTCTCAATGTAATACCTTTAGAGATGAGGATAGAAGATTATGCTTGCTACTGGTTATTCTGATATCCAAGGATTAACTGGGCCTTCAAGCCAGTAAAAATATGGTAAATAAAAAGAATGGATCCCAAAGCTGGATCATTTTCCTTTTCACTGTTAAGATACAAAAGATGGACAAGAGCTTTGAATGCAGCCTGCTTACTGCATGCACATAGCTGTGAAGGGGACAATTGAAACCTATGAAAATATCTGTTTGGAGAAAAAGAATAAACTTTTTGGACCAATTGTCTAATTGTTCATTGTATTTGAAGGATGACATACTTGAAGGTCACCAACTCTAGAGCTCAGCCCCACACTGGTTCTTCTTCTTGTATATTTAAAGGAGAATACCAGATGCTTTAAAGGAGAGGTAACGACACTGGTAGCCACTGCAGTCTTGTACTAGGGTTGCCCTTAGTGCTAACAGCTGATAAAGCTGCATCAGTGATAGTATCACTGGAAGTTATTGAATAGAGTTCCCTACTAATATAGTTAGCCTATGTTTGGGTCAGGGCTTTTTTGGAATTTTAAAGTATGCTTAGATCCTGTTTCTATAGAAGGGCCTTTAAAATGCTATTCACTATCCCTAGAAAGTCTTGATAAGGAGGCAGGTGATTTATTTTTTCCATCATGATCATGTGAGTTTATGTAGGCTGATAAGCTTTCATGATACAGTTTCATAGAAGGTCACTGCTGAGTCGTCCCCATGATCAGGTTAAAGACTGTATAACCTATTTGTAACTTTTGTAGTCTCCATTCATATGTTGAGTCTTATAACCTGTTCTTACAAGACCAAGGTTTACTCAGGCAAGTAATCCATCTGCTTTGAAGCTGTCTACTTGCATGAGTGAGGATTCTTTAAGCTTTCCAGTGTCAATGTGCACATGTATTTGGGGTAGAGGCTGTTCCTGGAGGAAAAGGGCCATAATCCTGCCTTTCCCCATCCTAGCAGACCATGTGGATCAGGCAGCTCCAGAGTGTCCCAAGTAAACAAATACCAGTTGTGCCTGGCCCTTGTATGCTGAACTCTGGGGGTCTGACAGAGGTACCCTGTTTCAGCGCTGGGTAGGACTGTGTTCCCTGAAGCCCACTACTGAAGAAGGGACCTGTGCCCTAGGCCACGGGAGGCTAAGTCACCTCTGAGCTGGTGAAACACAGGCGCTGTGTCATGGTTTCCATTCTTGTCTGCCCCGTGTGGTGGCTTGCACATTACTCCTACCTCTCTGCCACTATCTTTTTTAAGAGACTGCAAAGAGGAGCTAAACTTCAGTATACACCAGACACTTCCTGTTTTTTCCACAATTCCTCCAGCCATTGCTTCTGAGGTTTGTTGTTGTACTTTCTCTGCATTTTGAATTGACCCACCAACAAGCTGAGGAGGAAGGAGAGATTGGCTTCTAGTCATGGTCAACAGCCTCCTGCTGTACCTGGAAACATCTGTCCTCACTGTAATAGAAATTCTAGTTCAAGCATCAGCCTTACCAGCCACCTGAGGGTCTACAACTCCCAAGGAAGATGATCATACTTGGCAAAAAGAAAAAAAAATCATTTGAAATTCTGGGTAGGGAAATCAGGTTCATTCATTTATGGAAAGAGGAATGAAAACTAACATGTTTTCTGGAATGTAAATAGACATTTAAAAATAAATAAAATAGAAATAATTAAATTTAATAGAAATATATAAATTAAAAATGTAACAGAGTATCATCTCCTTTGTATAGAATTTTGAAACCAAATTTTAAAATATAAAGAAATATTCTATCCTACAGGATGGGTAATTAGCACCCACACTTCTTCCCTATAAGGGTTAAGGCCAAAGCCAGTGCTCACTGACTTTCCAGTGACCTCCATGGGCTTTGGATCAGACACCACATTTCTAAAAACTTAATAATAAAATTTGCTCAAATTACAGATGTCCCGTTTCAAACCTTACAAACTTCTTTAGATGCCTGCATTTGAAAACTGGCTACTAACAGCTCATATGAGCATATATGGAAACTTGCTTTTGAATTGAGTTTCAGATTTTCCATTACCATTAAACAAACACTGCTTGGTCCCAAATGCAGTGCAGACCTTAAAAGGTAATAAGCACACGAAAATAAATTAAATAAATCAAAAGCACATGCTTGCAATTAGTTCCTCCTTTAAACAGGGCATTGCTCATTTCCCAATAGATTTGTCAAAGGAGATGGTCCCTGAACTTGTCAGTTTAACATTATGGCATGTATAATTGTCTTATTAGCCAGAGAAGGTGATCCAGATAATGGGATTGCTTTTCAGGAAGTGAAGTTAATCCTTAAATATTGATAACAGGATGCTGCAGATGTATTCCGACACACACTGGTTTAATCAGACAGTACAGCAATGGTGGCCAAACTTTCAATATAATTTATGCAAGAGCAAACAATGAGCTGTCCTACATGCTCACACAAAGCTAATATTACTCTCCCATTCACCTGCACCTAGTTTCCCAAAGGCATAAGTGGACCCTATAACTATGTCTACACTGCAGAATTTTGTGCAAAAACTTGCTGAGTGTCCACACTGCAAGCCCATTCTTGTGCAAGAAAAAGAACAGTAAAGCATAAAAACACAGAACTTTTTGCACAAGAGTTATTCCTATCCCCACTAGGAATAACCCTTTTTGCACAAGAGGTCTTGCGCAAAAAGGCTTGTGTGGACAAGCAACAGGAGTTTCTTGTGCAAGAAACCCCTATGGCTAAAATGGCCATCAGAGATTTATTGCGCAAGAGACCATCCACACTGCCATGGATGCTCTTGTGCCAAAGCACATCTCTTGCACAAAAAGCACATAGCAGTGTGGACACGCTCTTGTGCAATAACTTTTTGCACAAGTATACTTGCGCAAAAAGTTCTTGCGCAAGAAGCCTGCAGTGTAGACATAGCCTAAGGATGTTGCAGCAAGAATGAAAGATCTGAAGCTGTTGAGAGACAGCCATGTTGAGACACTTTCCTGAGAAGGGTCCCAACTAATCCTCTCTCCCTGTATACAGAATCCTGCTTCTTCCTTCAAGGCAAGAAGCAGAAGGGACAAGTGGCATAGCTCAGCACCAGTAATGCATGAAATCAGGATGGTGTGACCTGCAGATCACACTCAGGACTAGCACTTAGGAAACCCAGATGCTATTACCAGCTCTGTTACTCACATGCTAGTTGACTAAGGTCACACAATATGCCAACTCATTTAAACTTCTTTATGCCCAGCTTCCCACAGTGAAAAACAGGGCAGCTAAGGCTATTTGCCACATAAGTCTAGAAGGCTTAATTTATCGTTTGCTAAGCACTTTGTAGTATTCAGATGGAAGATAAGCTTGCCCTGCTCCTTCCCCAAGGCCCAACCCCCTCCATACTCCATCTCCCTCCTTCCATCACTCATTCATTTTCCCTGGGCTGGGAATGAGGAGTTTAGGGTGTAGGCTTGGGCAGAAGGTTTTGGAATACGGGGGGACTAAGGGCTCCAGTTGGGGCAGTGGATTATGGGCAAGAGGGAGGGTGGGGTGTAAGCTCTGGGTGATGTTTACCTCAGGGAACTTCCAGGAAGGCCAGTCAGTCCCTCCAATTCTGCCAGCTGTTCCCATCTGCAGGAATCATCCCTGCTGCTCCCACTGGCTACGGTTCCCAGCCAATGGGAGATACGGAGCCACCACTCAGGGTGGGACACTGCACAGAACCCCCATAACTATCTATTGAGTATAGGGGCAAAGGGACATGCTGCTGTTTCCAGGAGCCATATGGATCCAGGGAGGGAACCTGCCGATGTGGTCAGCAGTTCTGACTGGAGCCACCAGTGTCCCTTTTCCACCAGATGTTCTGTTTAAAAACAGGACACCTGGGAACCCTAATGGAAGGAGCTACAGAAACAATAAGTACATTATAAACAAACACTAATGGGCAGAGTAGGGGAAAGGCAAGATTCTCATTTTAGAGTGACAAAAAAAAGCAGGGCACAAGAATGTAGGCCTGAGGCAAGCCTTGCAGCACAAGGCACAGAGGGCCACGTAGAATACTATGGATCAGTCAATTTATCCTCAGTGTCGAAAAGGTTCAGCTACTCCTGAAAGTTGCATAGGTAACGTGGTATTCAGAATTCTATGTCCCTCTATAATAATCTTAGAATATTATAGTTCAAACCCATATGTTTGCAACACAAAAAAGTTACACTGATTTGTAGGTAGCTCTGAATAAATTGGTTAAGCTTCATTTCCCTTGTGAGGGAGACACTCCTATCATAGGGATTCCTGTTATCGGAAGTTCAGAAGATTTTGTCACACTGCAACAGGAGCTGGCATCAAGATACCAAGCAAGGACTTATTGGCTAGATAAAAGAGCTTAAACCCAGAAGAGTCTGAACTAAGCTGAACTGTGCAAAATATGCTCTCATACCTGAAAACTCATAGTTGTACCTGGTTGATTTCTAAAGCTGGAAGAGGTGGAAATGACCATTTAGTCCAACCTTCTGCATAACACAGGTTATAGAATTTTACCTTGATTGCTGCATTGAGCCCAGAAACTTTGGTAGAGTTATTACTTATCTTTTGGAAAGGCATCCAGTCTTGATTTAAACACTGTCAGTGAGTAAATCCAGTTTCCCTCAGTAATTTTTTTTGGCTAATTAATCAACACTTTAAAAAAAACCCCACCCTGCACCTTAGATTTCCTCTAGCTTCAGTTTCCACCACTGACTCTTGTGCTTTTGTCTGCTAGATTAAAAAGCCCTCTCCTAGCAAAAGACTTCAGTTACAGATTGTGATCAGGTCACCTCTTAACCTTCTCTTTACTAAGCTAAATAGATTGAGTTTCTTCGTAGACCAGCACTGCAAAGCAGGATTTCCAGGACTCAAGTCATTTTTGTAGTTCTTTGCTGAACACTTTCCAATTTGACAACCTCCCTTTTCAAATTGCAAACACAGATGCAATACTCCAGCGATGATCTCACTAATGCTATCTACAGAAATAATACTGCTTCCCAACTGCTACTTGATGTTTCCTTACTTATCTATCTGTGGAATACTTTTGCTGCCATAGCCAGCTCATGTTTAGCTGGTTATCCTCCATATCTTGTAGGTCTTTTTCTGTGTCATTGATTGCCAAAACATAATGCTTTCCTATGAGAGTCTGGTTCCAAGGTATGCCTGGCATCTAGCTTTATTAAAATGATCCATCCCCCTCATACTTACAATGGACAATAAAGCACCCTTTCACATACAGAATGACCATTCTTCACAATCTTCTTCTGTTGAAAAAAGCCATTAAAAAACAAATTATAAACAATTACATTAATTTTTCAGCAGAACATTCCCTTGATAAATAGTCCCAGCTCTGTACTGTCAGAATTTGAATAAGTTTTCCTTTAGGTCATTTTCATTAAGTTCAGCTCATTTTTAAGTGGGGATTGTGAGAGAGATCCTTTTTATATTTCTAAACAGAGCCTCCAGTTCCTCAAAAATCCACATCATGGTTCTCATCTAGTTATGAGAATGGATTCTCACCACTGGCTGTTTTACTTTATGTAAACATACATTTATATCTGGCCAGAAAATGTTCATCAAGAGTTTGCTAATAGAAAAAACTGATTTGACTAAACTAAATTTTTTGATAAAGTCAAAATGACATTTATGAAGGTCCTACAAAAATATGCAAAATTGAAGTTGTGGGGGTTTTCAGAATTGCAGAAAACACACACTAAGTTTTGTTTTGACATCTGTTTTAATTTAGTGTAAATATGTTAAAGTTCCCCCATGAGATGGGAACTCTGAGTTTCAATCACTTCTAGTGTACTTTGGTCTAAAGTCCATTCTGGTGCAGTCATCCTAGCCAGTCAATTTCCCCATTCATCTCTTGTGGTAATATCTATTTTTAGAAAAATCAACATGTAATCTATAAAAAAGATGATCCTAAGTGAGCCAGTTCAATAAGTCTCTCCTCAACAAATGCCAGGAACAGGAAGAATATTGTGAAGCTATTTATTAAAAGTAGATTATTAATTATAAAGAAAAAACAAACCTCAAACAAATATTGTGGGAAAGCTTTGGCCATGCCCAAGGGTCCTGTACTTCCTGGCAGGTTGGTGTTTGCCTCAGAGGTCCTCTGTGACCCCCCAAACAGCCCCTTGCCCTTTACTAGAGGCAAGGGCCAGGGCCCACTATACCATTCTCATTGACAGGCTAGTGCATACTTTGGGGTGAAACCCCTCCATAGCCCTGCCTCCAGCCCCATATTGGCATGGGGAGGTTTGCGGGGGAGGAACTGCTACTTTGGCCCAGGGGCCCTAAGGCAGTAACAACTGGCAGCATTTCCTCCACTCCCAGTCTTGCAGCCTTTCCCTGGGCCACTTCTCCCCACAATCCCTCTCATTACCTTCTCCCTGGTACCTGAGCAATCCTTCCTGCTCCTCCACAGCACTCTACCACAGTCCCTAAGCTTTCAGTGTCCCTCCTAATCCTTGGCCTCCTTCCCTGCCCTTCCTGAGGAGAAGCCTTTTAAACTGGCCCCAGCAGACCTTAATTGGCTGCAGGTGCTCTGATTGGCCTGCTACTTCAGGCAAGCTCTTAAATGGCCCCAGGAGCCTTCCTGCCTTCATTAAGTGGTAGCAGTGCCTGGCCAGTTCACTCAGGGATCAGAAAACTATTTACCCAGTTTCCTGCATATTTGCCCTCCCCTGAGCTTCTGTAGCCAGCTGCCCCAGGGTCTGTTACAATACACACTCAATTAGGAAAATGCCTGTACTAAGAAGAGTCTAAAGATACACATTGTATTTCACAGGCAAACAAGGGGGTTCAAATGCATGTTACTGTGAGAAAAGTCTAAGCGATCATCTGTGGTCCCCCAGTGCCAGCCCTGCAGCCCTGGCCTCCAGCTGCAGGGCTCCAGCCCCAGTTCCAGGCTTCAGCTGTGCCCTGGCAGATGCTGGCTTCAGGCACCAACTCCCAGCCTCAGCTACACGGCTGCAGGCTCCAGCCCGGAGGCTTCAGGCACCAAGCCCAGCTCTGGTGGGAGCTGACCCCTGTTCCAAAAGCATAGCCCCAGGCTTTCCTGCTGATCCCTTGGCCTTGACCATTCAGCATCAAACACCAGCTCCAGCCACATGGCTCCTGGCCCTGGCATCCAGCTCTAGGCTCTTTCCACAAGCACTAACCCAAAACTCTAGCCACACAGCAGCCTCCAGCTCCTGCCCCCAGCTCTGGGTTCTGACCACAAGTCCAGACCCCTGGCCCTGGCTGAATGGCAGCAAATGTCAACCCCCCAGCTCTGGCTGTGCAGCAGCAAGTCTCACTACCCACCATACACCCTTCCTGGCCCTTGCTAACTTCTCTGGCCCTACATCTATCTCCCTGATGCACCACTGCCTTCATGGCCTTACATCCTTTTCCCCCTTCCAGCCTGCACCCATCCCAGCGTTACCCCTGCTTACTCCAGCCCCAGTTCAAGGCTTGATATGTCTTGGAGCTTGCTGAGAAAAGTGATATATTAACAAACATGCAAGTATCACTTTTCACAGCAGACTTACTGGCTAGCTGAGAGGCTGTAAAAAGTGATAGGTTTGTTAATATCGCTTTTCACAGCCTCCCAGATAGATACTGAGAGTCCTGTGAAAAGTGATATTAAAATGTACTAATATCACCTTTTCGCAGCATTATTTTTACACTGAGTCTGCAAAAAACCTACATAAATAAATTACAATATCTGGATATGTAACTTCATATTTACGTTTTTTCCTAAATCCAACAGTATTTTAGGGAAAAAGCATCAGTGCAGCCACCAGTAAGAATAGGTGGTTACACTCTGAGTCCAGCAAAAAAAAATGTATAAGAACTCCTGATGGACTCAGATGCAAATCTTGCCCTGTATTATCTTCTTAGAGTAATGAATCTTCCTTACTGGGGTTTGAGTTAATGTAATTAATTGTTATAAAGGTGTTTATTCTCCTCTGATGATGTTTAAAAGATACTAATATTTATTTTCCAGGGGGGAAAATTACAACATTTAGCAAAGTTGTTCCAAACTGAAACAAAAAAATCTAATGTTTCAAAAGAGTCCCTTTTTTTTTTATTTAGGACCATCAAAATGTTTCATTTGTATTTTATATATTTTTGGCTCTATGAAATAAAAGTTTATGCATTATAAGAGTCAAAATACATTTCAACTTTTTGCACTGAAAAATGTTATCCAAAACATGTTCTTGAGATACATTTAGATTTTAAAAGAAACTGCATTTTCAATGGAATAATGTTCCATCAAAAATAGTTTGACCAGCTCTTCCCATCTGTCTAGCCATGATGTAGCTCTACTGGCATAGCAAGGGGAGAAGTGTTCGTATAAATAGGGCATGGACATTTTTGCCACTGTCTTGAAACTCTCAGAAAAATATTCCTGTAGAATGTTCCACAATTTCATAGATTACAGGGTAAACGCTCCATTTGGGACTTTTTGTCATGGTGAAAAAGCCCAGAATAGCTTTGGAAGTGAATTAAGTTAAACCGCACAAAGACACTCTTATGGTACATCTATACAATATGCTCCACTCGGAAGAGTATAGAGTACATACACTTCAACAATCACACTAAATAGTGAGACACTGCTTAGGCAAGGGCTTGTCTCCACTAGAAAGTGAATTGATACTGCAGTGATTGATCCACCAGCAGTTGATTTAGCGAGTCTAGTAAAGACCCACTAAATCAACCACGAATCCCTTTCCTGTTGACTGCAATACTCCAGCAGAATGAGATGAGTAAAGGCAGTTGACAGAAAGTTATTTCTGTTGATCCTCCAGAGTCTGGACCCTTCCAAAAAGACCTGCAGGAAACTTTTCCCACTGCAGTGAAAGACTCCTAGAAGAGGGAGGCTCCAGGAACACTCAGAGCTTTTCCCCTTTGCCTTCCCCACTGTTTATTGACATGTATAGCTAGACAGCAAAATGAGGACTCCACTTGCATTCAATGCGGCATGTAGCTACATTTGCCCTGTATGCTGCTGCCAGATTGTGTCCACTTCATACCACTAAGTAAAGAATAAGTATCCAGACAGAAATTTAATACAAAGTCACTGTTGAGCTTTAAAATTCACAGTCTACCTATTCCTCACTAACTTCCTTGTGAATTCCTTGTGTAGATAAGGCCTTAGCAGAGGGGCAGGCAAGATCTGGCCTGCGGGCCAGAGCTGCCCTTCCAAGACCAAGGCAATGTCTCTGCCTCCTGCAGCCTGAGGTTGTGGGAAACAGCTGGCTGCTCCCTTGCAGGGGATGGGGTGCAGACTTCAAGTGCTGCCCCCATCCCCAGGCCAATTGTTGCAGCTCCCTTTGGCTGGGAACTGGCCAGTGTAAGCTGCGATAATTGGGCTGGGGGGTGGAGGTAGCATGGGAAGTCTCAATCTCCACACACACCCCTTCTCCCCCCCCCCCCCCCCCTACACACACAGGGCAGAGAGGCACATGAATAAAGGAAGCAGAAAACCATTTTGAGCAGCCTGGGACTGTGGCAAGCAAAGAGCCTGCCTTGGTGTCCCACTGGACTTCTGGCTGAGAGCTGCCCAGGTAAGCACCTCCCAGTCAGAGCCACCCTCTAACACCCCACTCCCTCCCACACCCCAACTCCCAGCCCAGGTCATCGCCCAAACCTCTGTATCCCCACGTCTCCGGTCAGATCTCCCTCCCAGATCAGAATCCTCTTCTGCACCTATACCCCCTCCCAGAACCTGGACCCCAAACCGCTGCCCCAGGTCACAGTCCCCTCCACCCAAACTCCCTCTCAGACCCCACACTCTCTACTGCACCCCAAGTTCCCTTCTGTACCCAGCCTCCATCCCAGACCCACACCTCCTCCACATAGAAGTGTGGCCCTTGAAAATTATTGAGCGGGAAAACGTTTCTGGCGAAGGTGTTTTTCAGCTTTTTACTCACAATGAGCTTGCAAACTAGATTCTTTAGTCTGAAACCCCCTTCTGCAGACTCCAGTATTTCCAGTGTCAAATTAGTTTGAGCTCAATTGTGCCTCAAGGACTAAGATTCACAGCAATGGCTCAATGGGGAGCATAGAGTTGAGCTGCCCCTGGAAGGAACTGTAGCTTTGGCAGTAACAAGTCCCTCCGTACTTTCCACTTGCTCCAGGTCCATGAGACAAGTTATTCCCATCTCACAATTCTGCCTTCCCTACAGGCTTAGCTTGCCTCTGCTGACTACAGCAATGGGAAACAGGAGCAAGGCCTTACTTATTTCCCATCCATTCCACTCGTTCACAGGGAGTAGGGTGAGTGAGTGTGCAATACCTCTGACCCATCTGCAGCTGGTCCAATGGTTTGAGCAGCCTTCCCAAAGGCCTATGGCCTGTAACTCTCATGCCCCTGCACAAGCACCCAGCCAGACTCAAAACCTAACCCTTGCTTGACAGTGATTTCAAACATTTGGTTTTTAAAACTACTGCTTAACATGTGGGGCAGACTGATGCCAACTGGACAACAGGAGTCCCCCATTCTGGATTCTCTTGGCTCCTTTCCCAGAACCACAGGCTGGCACACTTGGGTAATGGTGGCCTCTCACCCCAGGCACTTTCAGTACAGTTCTCCTCCTTTTATTTCCAAGCAGGAACAGTAATTTATTTTATTTTAGTAGTTTTATTACTGCCAAAACTTAACTGAATTTTGATCAAAAGTGCCCCAAAATGTCACAACAGAAATGGAAACAAGGCTTAGCCTGTCCAGTCATTTCCCCTTGTCTGCTGCAAGCAGAGAGCTTCTGCTCACCTAGTGTTCTGAAGCTGCTCCGTGCCCAGACTGGAGAACCAAGATTCATACCATTTAACACTTATTTCAGTAGTTTTTACTTTAGGGGGTTGAAATTGTGACATGAAAAACTATTACAATTACAGGCAATTGCTTTAAGAGTAAAGGATGGCCTGGGGCAGAAACCCCTCTGGGCTCATTGGCTTAGGTGGCTGGAAAATCCTCAAAACATTTTTACTACTTGAATGACCACTGCCTTCAGAGTGGTCAGAGTTCACCGTAAGGTATCCCTTCTATAGGCTATGAACTCTGCTCCGACAGTCACCAAGATGTATGTGGAGATTACACTGGAATGATGCCAGACCTCATCCACACAGGCCTCTGGAACACCTTAGGTCTTCCTTGTACAATTCAGAGGTTTGTCTACAGTGCAACGTAAACTGTGGTGGAAGCACAGGTAAGCCTACCTGTTCTTAATTTTCTCTGTAAGTGTTCTCAGTGCCCCTAGATGAGACAATACACTGCACTCAGGTGTGTAGATTACCTAGGCAGAGATGGGATTTGGGTGCACTTAGCTACTACACAGAAAGGAGTGTGGGTGTTGCATTTTTTTTTAAAAGAGCCCTTCTTCCAATATTTGGGTCAAATGGTTGTTAACAAAACTGAATAAGAATTCATCATCCCTCCGAATCAGCTTTCACTGCCTTGGTAACTGGCTAGCAAAGTCAGCAGAATTAGGAGTCAGACATTAGTTTTCCTTTGTCATCATCTTTTACAAGGGTAAAAAAGGAGGAGGGGTACCAAGTTGTGTTTGCATAAGGCCAAGCGGATACAGAGCTCAGAAAACAAATGGTAATTTATGTTGAGTTTGTTCTTTTTAGACTCCACTTCCTTCCATAAACAAAGGCTTTGATCCCAAAGTCCTTACACAAGCAAAGCTTCCCCTTGAAAATAGATGGTAGTTTTGCTTGCATAGAGACTGTAGTTTCCAAATTAGAGAAGCTAACATGGAGATGATGGTATTTATTAGATCAGGATTTAAGTCAGACAATTCCACAGTAAAGTACCAAAGAGCAAACAGATTTAGTGCCTTGCCATTTCTCACTTAGCTCTACAGTTCAGAAACTTCTTAAACTCAGAGATGATGAAGAAGTGTGTCTAAGTCTCACAATAACCCACAAACACCAGAAAAAGAAGCAGCCACAATCCCTGCAGGCTCTTGTACCCCCTCTGACATTTATTTTAAAAATTACATCTGAAAAATATTAGTCCTTCCAAAACAAAAGCGGTAGCGGAACCTTTCCTCTGCAGTACATCTACTATTCCCCCCCACTCTGCTGTTCTGCTTAGGTTTGGATTAGGAAAGATTGCTTTGCTTTATAGAGCACACCAGGAAATTTGCTATCAGGGAAAAACTATTGTCAAGAGGATTTGGGAAGATTGGTCTCATTCCCTGCTGTGTCCTTGGAAAGTGTTGCATATATCAAGACAGATCAGCATGGCAGGCAAGAAATAAATCTAGACTGATTATAAGCTTCTCTTCATCTTCCTGGAGCCACTACTGTGATTAAGTTTTATTTTGTATCCAAACATGGCCTCACCTTAGAGATGTTAGAAAATGAAGAGTACTTATAAGAGCAGAAACAGAAGATCCATTTTTTTATACGTTTAATGCACTGCAAGTGAGTTGGGTTGGGTAGATTGCAGCCAGAGGGTATGTCTACACAGCAGTGTTATTTTGGAATAATTGATGTTATTCTTAAATAACAGTCTGCATCTATACCACAAACACTTATTTCGACATAATGTTGAAATAATGTCGAGCTGGAGGACTTCTTACTCCAACTCCTGTAACCCTCATTTCACGAGGAGTAAGAGACCTCAGAGGAAGAGCACTCGCTCGGACTTCCTTTTGTGTAGTCAGCACCAAAAGATAAAACAATCTATTTCGACTTAAGCTTCAATTGACGTGGCTCAAGTTGCGTAGTTTATTTTAGCATTAGCCCTGCTGTGTATATGTGCCCAAAGAGATTATCTGTATCCTGATTAAGTTGGCATACTTGGAAGTTTAAAAATACTTTTCTTAAAATCAAATTTTAACCTGGAATGCTTTCCAGTTATTGAGTTTTGCAGTAGCTGCATAGAACTGCATGATCTGCAGAGCAATGTGATCGTTAGCATAAATATTCTGATGTTACAGCGATGTATGTGAAACAGATCAGCCCTTTCTCTTATCACTGAGGTCAAAGCTGTTAGTTAAAAGTTTTCCTCCCTAAATTGGAGTTCAAATTCACCCCTCATTTAGGCTGGCACATTGTTGTGAGGAGCCCCAAAAAAGTTTTCAGAGGAGGCTGTGGCAACTGAAAATGCTTATAATCTGGATGGCCTGAGATTCTGTATGGAGCCAGCCAGGACAGCTGGAAAAGAAGGGGAAAAAATTGTGTTGATTATGGCCAAGCATCCATGGGATCTGCACCCAACAGTCTGTCAACTGGATTTCTATGGAGCCACAAGCATGAATGAAAGCTGCTTACCTCACTCACTGGTGGGAACCATGAATGAGCAAGTGTCCCGAGTGCTGACTCCGCAGGCAGCACAGTTATGCTTATAAAACTGACATGACCGAGATCCTTTGACCTGACCAAGCTGTGCTCAGTGGAAGCCCAGAAGGCACATGCAGATGTTTAATTTACTGCCTATAGCTTCCAAGGCTGTTCCAGGAGTCAGAGATTGCTGGGGAAGAGGAACATTGTCGTTAAAGTCACTTCTCGTTTGCCACACTTCCTACACTACTTCCAAACCACCAGCCAGGGAACTCTTCAGGCAGCTGGAAGCTGGCAACTTTGTGGCTGCTTTGCACTATCCTTCTTCATAAAAAGCAAATATATAGGGCCTAATCCAGGACTCTTTGAAGTCACTGGCAAATCTCCCATTGGCTTCATTGGTGCAGGATCAGGCTAATAAGGTCTAAATCATACCTATCCTAATGGACATTTTACCACACATCTACTCTTCTGTCCACCAGAGAAGATTTATTGAGATAACATTGAACTCAGAGCACCATTGAGGAGATGTACACTCAGAGCAAAGGATGCCAGAAAACAGAGTCCTCCAGCCAGCATTCAATGCACATTATAGTTAGTTTTACTTTTAAAGGTTGGCTGTCGAAGTGACAGAGAAAGGGATATTAATGCACACATTAATAGGCTCTTTAAGGCTACTTAGTATAACATGAGTGACATTTGCTGCTCCTTTTTGGGGCAGTTTCTGCGATCAGTGGATGAATATGCCTCCTTTAACTTCAATTGATTTCTCTCCAGATCTCTGGTACTAAATTCAGTCAGTAGATGAGCTCCAGGAGACAAGACGACATTTACCCTGTTTTATTTCAGGGTATTTTCTGAAGTAAGCATTTTATCCCATCTGCACTGTGGCTTTTTCTGACAGGTCTGCATGAAAGGTTTGAGGTCACAGCTGAAGAGATGTCCTGGGGTCTCTGAGTTGTTCATATTAGCACCCTGCTGTGTCACCTCACAATCTTTTGAAAATGTCAAGGAGCCCTTTTCTTATTGCACAGCTCCCATTCAATGAAAATACTCAGTGTGTGAAGTACACCACAGCCTCACAGGACCGACGGTCAGCATCTACAGCACAGTAAAAACTGCTCTACTCAGACAACTGGTACAGATGAATTAAAAAAAACCATTTAAAAAAGATGCTGAAAATACCTGTTCTATATATTAAACAATGCATGGCAAAATCATTTCTTCTGGGTTATTTGGCCCTCTGCTGGCAAGATGACTCAAATCTTTCTACCATAAATTAAAAACCATTCCAAATGGGGTTCATAATGATGCCCGTTCAACTAAAAGTTACTGAGCTGAATTCTTCCCTAGAATGACTAAACTGAAGTCACTGGAATCGGTTAGTAGGTATTTAAATGGCCAGGAGCTGATTTCAGATGCACAGCTGTAAACCTGGATTAACCACTGACCTTGGCCAAACCACTCCAGATTTACACCAGCGTAACCAAAATCCGACTCTCACCTTGTTCTTATTTCGTGAGGGTCACTATTGTTTGGCAATAGCCATGTAAGTGACAGGGTTCTGGCCCAGAAAAGGGTCACAAAAGAATTAGGGAGGAAACAAAGTGCTATCCTTGCCTTGAGTATGAGATTTCTTTTTAAAAACCACTTGCTTCAGAGACCAGAGAGAAATCTGCAGAGTAGGGTTACCAGTTTTGGTCAGATACATTCCTGGAGGTTGTGTCACATGACAGTCTTTCATTCCTAGAGACTCCAGGACAATCTTGGAGGATTGGCAACCCTAAGGCAGAGGCTGGAGCCGTCCTGCATGGATAGCTCCTGCTTTATGTGGCTTCACTGGCCCATACTTCCCCTGTTAGCACAGCTCCAGCACAAGCCTTGCTAGCAGAGCACCTTGGAGCAGCTCAGTAGCAGCAAAGAAGTGATTCAAGTAACAGTGACAGAGGCAGGGCAGAGGCCTGAATGGCAAAGAAAGAATAAGCTCTGGTTAGTTGACTTCTTCCCCTTGCCCTCAGAATCCTGCACAGCTCAGCCCATATGGGGAACCAGTGGAGGCCCTTTCTTGATTGGAAGATGGGATGTGCTGGGCCATGGTTTTCATTTAAGGTATTTGAACTAGGTAGGGGTCCATAGGCAGCTGATTAGTCATCTTGTAAAACCAGAAGGCCAGATCCTCAGATGGTGCAAACTGACCCAGTTCCCTACCAGATAACAATAGACACACACCAGTTCATACCAGCGAAAGATCTGTCCCAAAGCCTGTTTGCTAAAACAGGCAACAGATCTCAGAGTTCTGTGTCATGTGATTACTTTGCTCCCCTTGTCCTTTGGTGAGTGGGATGTATGGAGCTATACATGGGTGAGAAAGGGCAACCTGTGACTTGCAGGCGACACAGGGCCCAGTGCGGCCCTAGGTGTGGCCCACCAGACATTTTGTTTACTATTAACCACACACAAGGTTGCCAGATTCTGCTGGTTTCCCTCGCCATACCTTTTCTTTTTTCCTACCAGTATTACAACAGTGACACACATATAAAGCAAGGTGCACATGAAGGAAGGTGTGTGCTGCTTGCACACAACATTGGCTGTAGAGGGAGCACATGACTCTCAGTCAAAGTACTGCTAGAGGTCAATCAGCACACACTGCACATTTTACGTACTCAAGTGCATTTAGCAAAGCTACCCTATGCTGGGAGAGAGTTTTGATTACGACACTCATGTGGGCCACACACTAGCCTAGATTACCCATCACTGGTTTAGGACAATGATATAACCAAAAGAGGACAGTTGGGCAATGACTTTGGATAGGTCGGCAATGGGGGGGCAAAGCAGAAGGAATGGGGCATTAGAAATTGGTGTCCCCCTTCCCACTAATCAGCCTTGGAGAATGGGACATGGACACGCAGGCCAATGAACCATAGGCCCAAGGATGCGCTTGGGGAGCAGAGTCCGAGCACAGGTCTTGCCCTGTTTTACCCACCTGCCTAGCGCACCACCCCAGAAGCAATGCCTGGTGCGGGTTCTAGCCCTGCTCCTCCAAGAAGATGGAGTGGAGCTAGCCCTTGACACTGCTTCCAGCCAGAGCACCAGCTAGAATGAAGTAAGTCCCCATGCCCTAACACCATGCCCCAGCTGGAGCACCAGGCAGAGAGTGATCAGCCCTCCTCCCCTTGCCCTGCACCAACTCCACTCCTAAGCAGAAGCACTGAGTGGAGTGGGATAAGCCCCGACCCCACTCCTCAGGTGGAGCGCTGGACTGACAGAGCAGAGTGAGCCCTCATCGCCACCCCATGACTGGAGCAAGCTGGCAGAATGGGGTACGCCTCTGAGCCTCCACCCTGCTCCTTAGCTGCAGTGCCAGGTAGAGTGGGGTTAACCTCTGCTTACCCTCAACTTACTCCCTGGCTGGCGCACAGAGCAGGACAAGAGCTGGGGCACAAGGCAAGCCAGGTGGACCTGCAGGCTGGTCCTGGATGCAAAGCGGGTGGGTCACAGCTGACTCAGGCCCACCTGTAGCTGTGCCCCTGGGACATGGATTAAATCAGGGTGTGCCCAAAGAAGGCAGTGAGAACACTTACTCAAACGACTGCATTCCAAATCGGCTCACTATACTCCTGTAGCCATTGGCTTTATTAGATTTTTGAGAGTAAGGGCTCTGTCATTTCCATGACTAAGTGAGACATACAGTACTGTACATTTGAAACTGGAGCCTTCATCATTAGACAAGGGTTAATCTGGTGCTTCACTCACACCTACTGACGGACACAGATTTGCTAACAAAACTACTTCTTGCCGCTCCTTGTTGCTGCTTCTCTGACTCCCACCTATGGTATTTATTACTTTGAGCTGTGCTCATGGACCATAAATAAACTGTCATTTAAACTGTCAAATACTAGTGAATACAGACACGTAAACAACAGAAGCCCTGATAAATCATTTGGACCTCAAGCTGGGTTACTTCCAACCAAACAGAGGAGGAATGATCACAGCTACAGAAAAATGCAGATTTTTCTGAGAATGAATCTCCCCTGTAAATCAAAGCGCATTTTCACTGTGTGACGCTGCAGACAACTAGATGGCAGGACGCAGCTTTGTTTTAAATGTTTAATCTCAGGCTCATGTTTAAAACATTATCCCCCTGACTGTGTAAGTCTCACCTCAGCCATTCTAGTTCTATTCTGTGTCATGTCTGCCCAGCATGCTCAAATGTATTAGCTAAAAGGTTTCCATTTTATTCAGATAAAACCAATTTTCAAATAAACCATTATCCCAGGATAATTAATCCCCCATTTCCAAGAACTCTGCCCACCTGTTACCTCACTATCCCTATAGATTTAGGTGCCTTAAAGAAAAATAATGACAATTTTGGCCTTTATCACAGAGATCTGAATGGTATTAAGCTTTCAGTGTGCGCACAGTAGATACTTAAGACTACCCAATACATCATAGAAAGTGTGCTGCAGTCATACATACATCTAGGCTGTGTCCAGACTCAGGGGTTTTTTCGGGAAAAGTAGCCTTTTTCCGAAAAAACTTCACCTGCGTCTAGACTGCAGCCGCGTTCTTTCGAAATTAAATCGAAAGAACGCGGCTTTTCTTTCGACGGCGGTAAACCTCATTTCACGAGGAAGAACGCCTTCTTTCGAAAGTGCTTCTTTTGAAAGAAGGTGTTCTTGAATGTAAATAGGGCTTCTTCGAAAGAGAGCATCCAGACTCACTGGGTGCTTTCTTTCGAAAAAGCGGCTTGCTCTTTCGAAAGAGGCTTGCAGTCTAGACATAGCCCTATTTACCTAGCTACAGAATATATTCAAGTTATTGCAGAGACATCTTCCCCTGAGATTATGAATGGAAACATTAGACTAAAGAATCACTGAACTAGTGGCCCGTATGATTTGAGTCTGAACTGGTCAAGCTAAAAGCTTTGTGTGGTCCTGTGCAGCGTTCCCTCTAAGCTGCACTGCCACTGTACTGCAGCACAGCTTCACAGGTGATCAGTCATCCCCACCCACTCAGAGGCTCAGGGCTCCATGGTAGGGTTACCATATTTGAACTTTCAAAAAAGAAGACACTCCTCAGAGCGTGTCAGTATCTATCAACTCACATTGTATTAATGTGTGGTATGGTACACTATACAGCTACTGATACAGATGCACTCCCTCTCAGGAGTGTCATCTTTTCTGAAAGTTCAAATATGGTAACGCTATGCAGGGAGCTGACTGACTGTGCAGAGCTGATTAATCACCTGTAAAGCTACGCTGCCCTGCAGCTTTGAGGGAACACTGGTCCTGTGGCACCTTAGAGACGAATAAAAAATATATAGTATCATGAGCTTTCATGGGCAAAACTCACTTCTTCAGATAAGCTTGAGGGGAGAGAAAAAAAAAGGGTGACGCTCAGAATATATAACAGGGGAAAATGTACTTGTCACATAGTGCCAGTGCTTCCCCTCCCCACACACACACTTACTCTCTCCCTTCTTTTTCTGTTATATATTCTGAGTGTCCCTTTCCCCCCTTCCTTTCAAGCTTATCTGAAGAAGCAGGTTGTGCCCACAAAAGCACATTTTTTGTTAGTCTCTAAGGTGCCACAGGACTATTTGTTGGTTTTTAAAGTTACAGACTAACACAGCTACCTGTCTCAGATTTTTAAAAGCTTTGAGTGACGGATGATGTCGGCAGTGTCCCTCCATGAAGAGAGGTAGGTCTTTCTTTGTTTTTCGTAACTTCAGCACATGCCAAAGACAGTAATGACAGAGCTTAATACAGCAGGCAGTAGCACATGTTGGACAATTAACGCCATGGTAGTTATAGCTCAGATTAACCCTTGATACTCCTTGGCTATGTCTACACTGGCAAGTTATTCCGGAAAATCAGCCGCTTTTCCGGAAAAACTTGCCAGCTGTCTACACTGGCCGCTTGAATTTCCGGAAAAGCACTGACGATCTAATGTAAAATCATCAGTGCTTTTCTGGAAAAACTATGCTGCTCCCGTTCGGGCAAAAGTCTTTTTCCGGAAAACTGTTTCGGAAAAGGGCCAGTGTAGACAGCATAGTTCTGTTTTCCGCAAAAAAGCCCTGATCGTGAAAATGGCAATCGGGGATTTTTTGCGGAAAAGTGCGTCTAGATTGGCCACGGATGCTTTTCCAGAAAAAGTGCTTTTCCGGAAAAGCGTCCTGCCAATCTAGATGCACTTTTCCGAAAATGCTTTTAACGGAAAACTTTTCCGTTAAAAGCATTTCCGGAAAATCATGCCAGTGTAGACGTAGCCCATGAGTTTTAGAGGTGACCTGTCAGCTTTGAAGAAGGCTGCAGTTAGAAGACTCCATATGTGGCATCTGTAAAGCTACAGAATGTCCACAAAGGTGAGAAAACTCCCCCCAAAAAGGGATTTCCATAAGCCAGCTCCCCGCTTAGGGCATTGTCTATGGTACCCTGTCAGAAATGCCTAATCCTTCAAAAAGGGAATCAGAATCCAACTCCAGGCCAGAGGGAGGTGCCCATCTCTGCTCAGGATTCGCAGCCAGAGAACCCTTTCCTTAACTGCTAAACGCATTAGATGAATGAGTCATTCCCAAGGAAAAACAAAGGCAGAAGTAGTATCACCCCCTTATGCCCTGTTGCACAGTGTTTCCACAGCCCGGCTGAGTGGAAGACATGGTTCCAAATCTTTCCTTTATCAGATTCAAAACTAGGAGTTGACCCCAGGACTCCCACCTCCCATGTGAGTATCCCAGTCACCAAGCATGCAAGTCACTCATTGATCATGGACGTTATTCTACTTCCTGAAATAACTCAACAGTAGAGCTTGAGACACCATCCCAGAATACCCTCGGATAGCAGAGAACCCTTTTTTCCACCCCACACTCCCAAATCCTGTGCAAGTCGTGCATTCTGATGTGCTGCTGGGTAGGGAAGGTCCAGTCTGCGATTCCCATGTAGGTGAAAGTTAGGACACTAGGGCTATGTCTACACTGGCAGCTTCTTGCACGAGAACATCTTGTGCAAGTGTTCTTGTGCAAGAAGTCTTGCTCAAGAAGACATCCACACTGCCATGTGGGAGATGTGCTTTTGCGCAAGAGCGCCCATGGCAGTGTGGAAGCTTTCTTGCGCAAGAAAGCTCTGATGGCCATTTTAGCCAGATGGCTTTCTTGTGCAAGAAATCCCTGCTGAGTGTCCACACTGCCCTCTTGCGCAAGAGCTTCTGTGCAAGAGGGCTTACACCTGTCAAAAAAGAGCCCCCTCTTACCATGCCGTACTGTAAATTTCCTTGCGCAAGAGCAGGCGGACAGTGAGGATGCTCTGCAGATTCTTGCGCAAAGAACGGCTGAACTTGCGCAAGAAGCCACAAGTGTAGACATAGCCCTAGTAACTCCTTATGGATTTTGGCAGATTTAGGCATGACTAATATCAAAAGGTTTCCCAGGGAAGAGGACGTTTAAGCACCTAGTGGCTGGTCTTCACTAAAATGCTCCAGCAGCACAGCCGTGGCTGCTTTTGTGTAGATGCTTCCTCTGCCAATGAAAGGTTTCTCCCATTAGCATAGGTACCAGACCTAGTGCTGGTCTACAGTGGGGATTAGGTCAGTATAGCTGCATCTCTGGCTGTGGATTCTTCACACCCCTGAAAGATGTATGTGTACAGAAGTAAACTCTTAGGCTGCATCTAGACTGGAAAGTTTTTCTGCAAAAGCAGCTGCTTTTGCGGAAAAACTTGCCAGCTGTCTACACTGGCCGCTTGAATTTCTGCAAGAACACTGACGATCTCATGTAAGATTGTCAGTGTTCTTGCGGAAATACTATGCTGCTCCCGTTTGGGCAAAAGCCCTCTGGCGCAAAAGCATTTGCGCAAGAGGGCCAGTGTAGACAACGCGGTATTGTTTTGCGCAAAAAAGCCCTGATCGCAAAAATGGCGGAACATCATGCCAGTCTACATGTAGCCTTAGTGTAGACCAGCCTTATGTTCCCCTGGTGTATTTTAGCCTTACAGTCTCAGGGGAAATTTTTCAAAGGAAAGTCAATGGGAGGTAGGCACCTAACTTTGGCAGCCACTAATCACAGACCAGGAGGAAACCAATAGCTGTGCTAATCGCCTTTCACTCAGGCTACAGGGAAGGAACCAGAGACCTTTCATGTAGTAATAGCTGAAAACAATAAGACAGCTACCATCCAAGCACTAGGGCACATGGCAAAGTCTGAGTGGAGTCCAGCCTTGTGATGAGAGGGGGTTTCCTGGGACTGATCAAAAGTAGAGGAGCTGGGGCAGGAGACTGCTCGGCTGCAGCCATATGTCTGAGGTAGCAGGGGAGCTGGATGCAGCAGTGGAGATTCAAGGGGCCTTGTGTAGAAGCCAAGGGAGAATGTTCCTGAGGCACAGAACTGGCTGAAGAGGCAGGCTCAGGGCAGGACCCATGCTACAGGCAATGTTGACCTAAGGTACCAACTCCAGCTACATGAATAGTGCAGCTGGAGTCAACATACCTGAGACCAAGTTGTCACTATGTCTCCACTGTAAGAAGGTCCCTTCATCCCTTTCACCATTTTTGTCTTTTTTTAGTCAGTTTGATTGGCCCTGTTTTGTATGTGCCTCTCTTCTAAAAGCATTTCAGCTGCTTCTATTGCTGTTGCTCATTCTGCTTTATTAAATTAAATTCCTTTCTGCCAGCAATTATCTTTGCATTAGCTCATTAATAACAAACCAATCTGTCCCACAGTATATCTACTAGGACATTTCCAAATGAGCAATGTTCAGTTAGTCTTTTTAACACTGCAACATACACAGCTACAGTTTCACCTTGCCTTCTCCTCCAACCATGAAACTTTAAATTCTGTATGATACTGTTTGGCTTTCATGTTTAGTGCTCAAGATTTCTTGCAGGTCCTCTAAACTTTATCTTCTGGTTTCTGGGTTTGTAACCAGCTTCTAGAGAGTGTAGGTGTTGTGCATGTCCTTATTCACTTGCAAGAAGAGTAGCTCAGTCTTTCAACATATTGCTGCCTGGTTTATTGCATTAATCTCATTCCCCCCTCCGCCCCAGAAACTGCCATTTTTTCATTTACCTCTTCACTAATTTCGTGAAGGTATCACCAGTCAAACAAACTCTTGCAATACCGCAGGCTGAGACCTTGGGGAAAATGAGCAAGTGAGAGAGGGTGGGGGATGCAAGCAATGGAGAAACGAGGAATAGAGGAAGCATGACAGGGTAGGGGCATTTGGTTGTGTGTGATTAGAAGGTTGGCAACCCTACTGCTCCCTGCATGTCTCTCTGTGCTTCTGCCTGACAGGCAGAGACATGAGCACCCTGCTGGGATCATCTCTGACCCAAGGTCTCCCGCTGCTTATGAGGCAAGAAATTCTACATTCATTTTAAAGGACACATGACCAAGAGCATGCATGAGGGGAGGATATAGGGCAGAGCGAGCGGGGCGGCCACCCCAGGCCCCGTGCTTCAAGAAGTCCCATGCATGCGCTGTGGCGCCACCGTGCATGCGCCGTGGCAAAGGGGGGGCCCGTGAAATTGTGCTGTCTTGGGCCCCGCAAAATGGTCATTTGCCCCTGCATGCATGTGACCTGCGCTTATGCCTTCCAGTCTTAAAAGGGCCATAAGTCCCATGAATGTGCCCCAAGAGTCAGTGTCCTTTTTCATGCCTCAGTTATCCCATGAGGTCAATCTTGCCAACCTCAAGAGACCAAAAGTCCTTAATTGAATCAAAAAGGGTCAGACTTTAAGAGACTCTATGGGAGGGGTTATTGTCCATCTTAATTTTTTTACCTCCACAGCATGTGGATAGGAATTTAATGTCCACTTCCAAAAAGTGCATTAAATGAGGCTATTTGGCTCTACTGAAGGAACTCCCATCCCCACAGCTGCCCATCCCCCCCACAGCAATTTACTCTGACATCCCATCCTTATCAATGCAGCTTTTCCTCTGTTCTTCAGAGGTACCCACTTGGCCAGGCATGCAAGGCTACAGCAGGGTCCTTAGCAGCCACCCCTTTCCAAGGTGTGTGCACAGGAAGGAAGATGAAGCAGGCCTGTTGCCAGTGCTCCGAGGCAAGGAGGAGAGAATGCAGCTGTTCAGAGCAGGGGGGTGCTTTAGCTTAGAGTTACTAAGAAGAGGAGGAGAGATCCCTACCTACAGCAGCAAGGGTGCTTATTCTGCCTCAGGAGGCAGGTGGGAAAGGGCCACAAGCAGACAACCTGTCAGAGACTCAGATTCATTAGAGCCTGGCTCCAGCTTCAGCTCCAGCCAAAAAAAAAAATCACATCACTCAAAAAAAAAAAATCAACCCCATGGAGACAACATTCTACAACTTTATGTGTCACAAGTCCCATTGACACCATTAGGAGAGCTCCTGTAAATTAGAAGCATAAGCAGGAGTGGACTCGCCAAAGGCACCTCCTCCTCTAGCCAGATACCTCCTCTATCAGCTGAGGGATCATAGAATCATAGAATACTAGGACTGGAAGGGACCTCGAGAGGTCAAGTCCAGTCCCCTGCCCTCACGGCAGGACTAAATACTGCCTAGACCATCCCTGATAGACATTTATCTAACCTACTCTTAAATATCTCCACAGATGGGGATTCCACAACCTCCCTGGGCAATTTATTCCAGTGTTTGACTACCCTGACAGTTAGGAACTTTTTCCTAATGTCCAACCTAAACCTCCCTTGTTGTAGTTTAAGCCCATTGCTTGTTCTATCTTCAGAGGCCAAGATGAACAAGTTTTCTCCCCTCCTTCTTATGACACCCTTTTAGATATCTGAAAACTACTATCATGTCCCCCCTCAATCTTCTCTTTTCTAAACTAAACAAACCTAATCCCTTCAGCCTTCCCTCATAGGTCAAGTTCTCTAGACCTTTAATCATTCTTGTTGCTCTTCTCTGGACCCTCTCCAATTTCTCCACATCCTTCTTGAAATGCGGTGCCCAGAACTGGATACAATACTCCTACTCTGTGCTAGTTAGGCCTCAGTTGAGCAGAAGAATGACTTCCCGTGTCTTGTTCACAACACAGCTGTTAATGCATCCCAGAATCATGTTTGCTTTTTTTGCAACTGCATCATGCTGTTGACTCATATTCAGCTTGTGGTCCACTATAACCCCTAGATCCCTTTCTGCCATACTCCTTCCCAGACAGTTGCTTCCCATTCTATATGTGTGAAACTGCTCCACTTAGGAAAGAACACTTTGCATTTGTCTTTATTAAAATTCATCCTGTTTACCTCAGACCATTTCTCCAATTTGTCCAGATCATTTTGAATTATGACCCTCTCCTCCAGAGCAGTCGCAACTCCACCCAGCTTGGTATAATCTTGTGACACAGCCCGTTAGCCAGGTTGCCTGCTTCCAGAGAGTTCAGCAAAAATCTTCAGCCCCCAGCTCCAGGCCCTGTGGTCTTTACATCATGTCATCTTTCAGAAAGTTCTTATCTCTATACCTCAGGGAGCTTCACACCATGTTCCCTGGTGGTTGATAGAGGAACTCCAGCCCACCCTTTCTTCTGGGCCAAAGAGAACCTGTAGCAATTAGGCAAGGTCTGTCTAGTCAGACTCTGTTTTCCCCTCTCCCACAGTCCATTTCTGACCCACTGAGTACCTGTGTTCTTCTCAGGCTCTATAGACTCAAGATTTGTCCTTCTTCAGGGCTGGACTCAGACAGACACCCCAAGTCCTCCAACAAATCCCAACTGTAGGTAAAAAATTGCATTAACTTCTGCTCTTCACAGGCTTGAGTTTCTGTCTTTCAAGGCCCCTCTACTCTATTCCTCTTCTGACTACCTCTGAAGCCTCTCTTCCCAGAAGTCCAGATCCTACTTTCATTAGGGCTCACCACAAGACCAAACCCCCCCCCGTGAGAGCAGCTGTACATCTCTGCTGATTCTGCACCAGAGCTGTTTCTTAGTAACTAATCCTAACATTCAGTCTCCTACTTTGTTTCTAGAGCCACTCACTTTGTTCTTAACCTAAATTGGTTCTGGCCCATCCTCCAGGTGTACTAATTGAGCTTGCCAGTTCCCCATAATCCTTCCAGTGCAGCATGGAGTGTACATCACATCATATCACAATATGGAATCCCAAAGACCACTGACCATCATCACAAATGAAATTTGTCCTCTCCACAGATTAAGACGAACACCAAAGTATTTTCCAAAAAAAAAAGAAAAGTACACATTCTGTTTACTGTCATGACATATCTCATGTAGCTACTTTTCTGTGCACTACAGTATATAACAGATAATACTGCCAGCAAATTAACCCACAGATGGGCCATGGAATCTGAACAGCAAAGGAAGGTCATTAGAATCTATCTGCTGATAATTACAGCCATTTACTATTTGTTGCACTGCTGCTGTCCTGGTGCTCCAATTAGCTGTATTATGTGTGATAGAAAGACCAGTGTAATTAACAGTGACAGACAGTAAAAAAGGCTCAATTTTTTCACCAAAGATGCAGAACATGTGTTACAATATGTGCAATAATCCTAAAGTTTGTATCCTGAAAATGCTCTGTTCCTGGCTTTCATAATTTTGTGGGGTTTACTGCTGTAGATACATAATAATCTTCAGCTGCAGCAAATCAATCTCTCCTAATTAACACACTGCAGTGGAAATCAGTTGTGTGTTGAATAGCTGGAGCATTTATTTGCCTCACCCTCATACAATTTCAAATGAAAAAACTCTGTGTCAAATACTGCCCGCTCCAAATACCCGTAAAAAGAATCCTTGAGGGGTTTAATTAACATATTTCTTTTCCTTGCTGATCTTTCTGTAGAAAACACTGAAGGGTGGCTATATTCAGTGATCATTAGACACTCTGGCTATTATGTGAGAGATTGTCAAAGATATAAAGGGCCCTTAAATAAACAAATCTCACTGAAAGTCAACAGTAATCTAAGAAAAAGTGGTTGTATGACATAGTGTTGAGAGCCATTATTTTTAAGTAATCTGATTATGATCTTAGAACCCTAAGGCTACATTGGCAAGATTTTGCACAAATACTTTTAACGCAAGAGTTTTTGCGTTAGAGTATTTGCACAAGAGAGTGTCTATATTGGGCTGGGACTCATCCTAAGAACAATGCGCTTTTGCGCAAAAGCGCGTCTACATTGGTGGGACGCTTTTGTGCAAAAGCAGAAGCCCGGAACCATTTTGAAGAGGAAAAGGGCTCCAGCCCTTTCCGGGGGCGGGGGCTGGAGCTCCTTTGAGACACGTGCTTAAAGGGATCTTCCCGGACAGCCGTTTCTCTCCTGCTGTGGGCTATAGGACCTCTTGCAGGGACTGACAGCTGTAGCAGTTTTATTTGTGGTTTCCCTCTGCCTTCTTGGACACCACTGCCTTGTGCCTTTTAGTTCCTTTGGCTGATTTTTTTAACTCAGCTTGTTTCTTGTGCCATGGAGCCAGGGCTGGCCTTGTGCCTGCTCTGGCCCCTTCCAGCCATTTTGGAGTGCCTGCACTGCTCCTCCAGGATCTCGAGGCGCAAGTCACTCTGGACTCCCTCACCAGGGAGGCCATGGTGTCCCTGTGCCATCCCCGCCCCACCGTGGAGAGGTCCTTGAGGAGACTGGACACCAATACCAACTGGTGGGACCGGCTGATCCTGGGGCAATGGGACGACCAGCAATGGCTCCGGAAATTCCGCGTGTGAAATCAGACGTTCCTGAAGCTGTGTGCCTGGCTCACCCCTGCGCTGCAGAGAGCCACCACCCGGCTGCAGGCACCCACCCCAGTCGAGAAGAGGGTCACCATCGCACTATGGAAGCTGGCCACCCCGGACAGCTACCGATCGGTGGCACACCAGTTCAGGGTGGACAGATCGACCGTCAGTGCCATCGTCATGCAGGTAAGTCCCGGGGGAGCGGGGAGGCAGGGTGCTGCACTCCGTGCCCAGGGGCAGGCAAGACTGGGTCACCCAGGGCTGTCCCTCCCTTGCACAGGCCTGCTGGTGGGGGGGCCATGGGGCGAGGGGGCCCTGGTGCGTGTGTGTGCTCGTGAGGACAGAGGGCATCACGGGGGGGGGGCCCCCAAATGGGCACGCACTCACCCTGCCTTATGTGATGTGTTCCCCTGTATTTCTCTGCACCCTTCTGCAGGTCGTCCATGCCATCAAAGCCGTCCTGCTCCCAAGAGTCATCCGCCTGCACGACGTGGAGGCCACGGTGGCCGGCTTCGCTGCCCTCGGGTTCCCCAACTGCGGGGGAGCCCTGGATGCAACCCACATCCCCGTCCGTGCCCCGGAACATCGAGCGGCCCATTTTATAAACAGAAAGGAGTATTTCTCAATTGTACTCCAGGCCCTCGTGGACCACCGTGGCTGCTTCCTGGACATTTATGCGGGCTGGTCTGGCAGGGCACATGATGCCCACATCCTACGCAACTCCGGCCTGTTTGGCAGGCTGGAGGCGGGCACTTACTTCCCCCAGTGGGAATTTACTGTCCGGGACGTGCCCATGCCCACATGTGTTGTGGGGGACGCAGCCTACCCCCTGCTGCCCTGGCCAATGCGGCCCTACATGGAGAGGCCGGACCACAACCGGCCCCGGTTCAACGACCGCCTCAACCGGGCCCGCAACCAGGTGGAGTGCACCTTCAGGTGTCTGAAAGCCGGGTTCCGTTGTTTGCTCACCTGTCTGGAGATGGGTGAGCAGAATGTCCCGGAGGTAGTGGCCGCGTGCTGCGTGCTCCACAATCTCGTGGAGTGGAGGGGGGAGGCCTTCCTCCCGGCATGGATGGCAGGCGAGGGCCAGGCCTACGAACAGCCCCACACAGCTGCCATCCGCCAGGCGCAGCACGATGGGGTGCGCATCCGGGAGGCCCTGACGGACATGTTCTCCCAGGCCCCATAGTAGGGTCACCTCTGTCTCCCTTTACATCTCCCTCCCATCCCCTACACTTCCCTCCTCCCCTTCCCTTCCAATAAACAACCAACATAGGTTTTTTTGGAACACAACGTTTGAACTTTTTATTTACCATGAGGAGGGGGGAGATGTAGGGTGGGAGGGGGAGGAGTCTCTTAACTGGGAGAAGGAGGAGGCTCTCAACTGGGAGAGGGAGGAGGCTCTTAACTGGGAGGGGGAAGAGGCTCTCAACTGGGAGGGGGGAGCTACTGCTGGGAGGGGTGGCCCCTGCAATTGCTTCTGCGGGGGTGGACCTGCACATGGGGGTCAGGCCGTGTCGGGGAAGGCAGCACGGGGAAGTGGGCAGGAGGGGCAGGAGCAGGAGGGGTCATTGTAAGAGAAGGAGGGGCAGGAGCAGGAGGGGCCATGGGCATTGCTATGGGAGGGATGGAGGGTGCATGGGGCAATGCCATGCCATAATGTATGGCATGGCCAATGTGCGCAGTGAGGGCGCATCTGCCATGCGCACATATAGGGCCTGGAAGGGGCCCCAGGCCTCCTGGTGCCACTGCAGATCTGCCTCCACCCGCCGCGTGATGGCTGCCTCCACCCGTTCGATGGCCTGCACGTGCCGCCGAAGGAGCTGGTCCCGTTGCCGGACCTGCCGGCTTGGTGGTTGGGTGGCTGGGGGTGCTGCTGCTGCCGCAGGGCTGGAGGGTCCCCCGCTCCTGCTTCATCCCGCTGCAGGGAACAGAAGAAAGGATGGGTCAGTCAGGCAGCCCGGCCACTGTCCCCACACACCATGCCCTTCACCCCTGAGCCCAGGTGACACCACAGTAGTGTGGTTTGGGCCCACTCAGTTACCCCCCTCCGCCCGTGTTGTATGTTTGCATACAGGACTGCCTCTGGAGTAGGGTCCTCCTCTATGTATTGTAACCTCCGGTGTGTGTCCTGGCCCCTTGAGGGGTGGGAGGGCACTTGTGTTGTGTTAACCTGTGGAACTCCCTGCCAGTGGAGGCTGTGAGGCTTTGGGCTAATCAATGGTGTTTGACAGGGAGCAAGATGAATCCCCACACAGGGCCTGGGAGCACATATGGCAGACGTGGTCTGGGCTCTCAGATCCCCATCACATGGGATGTCTCCTGGACGGAACCAGGAGAGTGACTGGGGAGTGTCTCATCCTTGCAGCAAAACTCAGGTGGCCCTAGGGCCGGCCCGAGTGCTTCCCCTCTCCCCCTCCCGCTAGCCCTCACACACGGTAGCCCAGGGACATGTGGCCACAGTGGGGACTTCCCTCGGGGGGCCAGCCAAGGCACCGGGAGCAGGAGAGGGGTTCAGTGGGGGTCACGCTCACAGGGCTGTGACGCTGCGGTTTTCCCAAGAGCAGCTGGCTGTGCCTCTCAGCCAGGCATGGGACAGTGTGTCATTCTGCATGCTGGAACCTTGCGGTGGTGCGGGCTCTGGCCTGAGTCCCTGGGGCCTTGGCTGGTTCCAGTCGGCATCCACCCTTCCCCCTGGTCCTGCCAGATGTGTGCGCCCTGGAGCTGCCTGCCATGGCCATGTGCCACTTGGTCACCAGTTGCACGTGCTGCATACTGCTAATGCTACACAGTGTGCAGCTCACGTGGCCTGAGTGACGCGCTCTTCCCCTCCCACCTCTGGGCGCCTGGCTCCCCCCCGCCCTTGTGAGTGCAAAATGCAACATTCACCAGTGGATCCTTCCCCGGCCTCCGAGGACACATGGGAGACATCGGGGCTGCCGGAGAGGGCCTCCGCCTGGAGGGTCACAGTGCTGCCCTTGTCCTCCGACCCTCTGGCTGGCTCGTCTTCCTCCCCCGCCTTGCTGGGCCTGGTGACGGGGGGGGGGCACCTGCAGGTATCCACAGGGATGGACAGGCCATGCGGTGCTGCCTGGCCCAGGATCCGGTGGAGCCGCTGGTAGTGGGGGCAGCTGTTGGCTCCTGCCCCCTGGCCCAGACATAGCCCAGGTACAGCTCTTTCACCTTAGCCCGGACCTGCTCGAGGGTCCGGGCTGGATGTCCCTGGTGCGAAAGTGCCTGGGCCATGCGGTCGAAGATCTCTGCGTTGCGGCGACGGGTGCCCCGGGTGTCGTGGAGGGCCTCCTCCTCCTCCCACAGGTCTAGGAGGGCCTCCAGCTCCCCTGGGGATCAGGACGGGGCTCTCTGTTTTCTGCCCCTTGGGGCCTCCTGCACTGGGGGTGTGGATGGCTGTTCCCACCCTGGAGCGGCCATCCTGGTCTGGTGGCTGTTGGGGACGGCAGCAGAGCCGCATGGCAGAGCTCTGGGCAGAGGCGGCAAAGCTGCTTCTGCCTCGTGGCCTCTGCAGGCTGCATCTGCCTTTAAGGGGGCTCAGGTTACCAGGAAGTCCTGAGCTGCCTGCAGGTACGGAGCGTCTAAGCGGCCACTAGGGCTTTTTTCCATTTAGACTGCTTTTGCGCAAAATGTCTTGGCTGCCTGTCTACACTTGTGCAAGAGGGCTTATTCCTGAGCGGGAGCGTCAGAGTATTTGCGCAAGAAGCCCTGATTTCATACATTAGAACATCAGTGTTCTTGCACAACAACTCGCGGCCAGTGTAGACAGGTGGCAAGTTTTTGCGCAAAAGCAAGTGCCAATGTAGATACAGCCTAAATGTTTTCTTTAGTGATGCTCTTTTAAAATTAGTAATATCTTATCACATCTATCCATCTGAATATTTTCTTTTTTTTTTTATGTGTAAATCATAGACTCATAGAACACTAAAACTGGAACGGACCTCAAGATGACATTGAGTCCAGTACCATCATTCTAGACCATCCCTGATAGATGTCTATTTAACCTGCTCTTAAATATCTCCAGAGATGGAGATTCCACAACCTCCCTAGGCAACTTATTCCAGTGTTTAACCACCCTGATGGTTAGGAAGTTTTTCCTAATGTCCAACCTAAACCGCCCTTGCTGAAGTTTAAGCCCATTGCTTCTTATCCTGTCCTCAGAGACTAATGAGAACAATTTTTCTCCCTCGTCCTTGTGACACCCTTTTAGATACCTGAAAACTGTTATCATGTCTCCGCTCAGTCTTCTCCTTTCCAGACTAAACAAGCCCAATTCTTTCAGTCTTCCTTCATTAATCATGTTCTCTAGACCTTTAATCATTCTGGTTGCTCTTCTCTGGACCTTCTCCAATTTCTCTAAATCTTTCTTGAAATGTGGTGCTGAACTGAACACAATACTCCAGTTGTGCCCTAATCAGGGCAGAGTAGAGTGGAAGAATGACTTCTTGTGTCTTACTCACAACACTCCTGTTAATGCATGTCAGAATCATGTTTGCTTTTTATGCAACAGTGTCACACTGTTGACTCATATTTAGTTTTCGGTACACTATGACCCCTAGATCCCTTTCTGCAGTACTCCTTCCTAAACAGTCGCTTTCCATTCTGTATGTGTGAGACTGATTGTTCCTTCTTAAGTGAAGCACTTTGCATTTGTCCTTATTAAACTTCATCCTATTTACCTCAGACCATTTCTCCAGTTTGTCCAGATTATTTTGGATTATGACCCTATCATACAAAGCAGTTGCAACTCCTCCCAGCTTCATATCATCTTAATAAGCGTACCCTCTACGCCAATATCCAAATTGTTGATGAAGCTATTGAACAGAACCAGTCCCAAAACAGACCCTTGCGGAACCCCACTTGTTATGCCCTTCCAGCAGGATTGTGAACCTTTAATAACTACGTTCTGAAATGCTTAGCTCTGGAGTCCAGAAACTTTTTGAATGGTTCATAGTCATTTTTATGGAGATCTTCAAAGCTGGAAACATTTACTTAACATTCTCTGTAGAATCTCAGAAGGGTAACTGTGTTAGTCTGTATCTTTGAAAACAACAAGTAGTCCCATGGCACCTTAGAGGCTAACCAAAATATATAGAATCATATGCTTTCATGGGTAAAACCCATTTCATCAGATCAGAGTTGATTTTATATATTTTGTTTATTCTCTAAGATGCCATAGGACTACTCATTGTTTTTGTTTTCTATAGAGACAGTTATAAATCCTAACAAGGAATAATGTATTAGCAGAGAATAATGTATTATTTTACTGCATCTGTGCGTGGTGTACCCACTAGCAGAATCCGAAAAAGCTAAATGATAAGCAAAGTGAATGTTCCAATTTTTGACTGGGCCAAGCTATGTCCCAACTTAATCTACTACATTCCAATATATGCCTTCCTAAATTGTCCTCTTTGCAAAATTATTTTTGAGAACCTAGGGGAAAAATGCCATCCTGAGAATTTTTAGCAGATATTTGTGGAGTTAGAAGTACTCTGTGATTGCCTTATATAGCGAGTTTTAGAAAGCAGATGAACTGAACTTCAACATAAACTTGGAAAGTCACTGAACCATTCTAGTGTACGTGCCCTGCAGCAACAGGTTACCCACACCAAATCTGCCGTCACTTGCCAAGGTTCCACTGAGACTCACGAACAGGTGTTGGATTTCTGAGTGTATTGAAACAGATCTCTGCACCTGGAAATTATACAGTGTGTCAGAAGTGCAATTAAGCGGTACTTAGAGTTGAAACAGATATTATGCAATAGGCTCTGCAAAATGTAAACCTGAAGCAACAGTTTTGGTTACTCTGTACAGTGGCTTAATTTTTTACATGAAAACAAACTTTATTTCTTCTTAGCTTTCCCTCTTTTAATGAAGTAAAATGGACAGATTTCAAAACAGTATAGTGAAATTTTCAAATGTATGGACTTATCTTGCACTTATATTTACTGCATACATTCAAGGCATGCAACATATATCTGTGCTTACTGTGCATGCATTATGCAAGTGAAATTGTAGCCTTGTCTCTCTTATTGCAAGTTGAATCTAAGACAGATGATTTACAGTACCCCCTAACAGTCTGTCTTAACAAATACCACAAGTGCAAATTGAAGTCACCAAACTTTACTGTTCTTGAAGTGTGTTTTTTGTGGCTTGTTGTATTTTGTTTTTAATGCACAGGAGCTAACCTCACACACAATTTACTTGTCTATTAAACAAACATTTGTGAACATGGGACTTTTTTGTGGCACAGGTGTCTCTCATGTGAAGTTTAGCCAATCTCCCTTCCCCAATAACAGCTGCATGTCTGCACTGCCAGCAAGCTCATGGATGGACGCTTGTATGTGATATTCCTTGAGGAAGTTAAGAGTTCAAACAACTCTAATCTTCCAGAAAACTTGCAGGGTTGACTCCACCTCCCACTTTTGCAAATCATATAGCAGACTTCAGCTAGTATCAGATCCTGCCAGAGTTCACACAGCTCTCCTGTCTTCTCAAACAGCAGACCAAACCAAAGCCAAATCTGATGCCACATTGTAGGGGAAAGTGATGCCATCATTGCTTAAACTTATTGAAGTCACTTTGGAGAGTCCAAGATTAAAAAAAATCCACAGAATAAACTGTAATAGCCACGGTGACTATTCCAATAGTGTATATGGAGATGTTGAAAGCTGCACAAGCATCTGAGGCAAAAGACACATTACGTGATTTATCAGACTATCATCATTGCATAAACAAAATCAAAAAAATAATGTGCAGGATTTGATACCAACTTATTTTTTCTGTTGAGGTATCTTGACTACAGTGCTATGATATACAAATAGCCTGGGTTCATCAGATGTGATACTATATATCACAGCATCACGAAATCATTGGTGATTGTATCTCTAAATATGAGACATTTCTTACCAGTTGGTATTACCAAGTTTGTGTTTATCACTAATGCATTGAGGGCACAGCCTTGTATCCATTACTAATACCCTGAGATCACTAGAGTCCATAACTGAGAACATAAGTTGACCTTAACTCTTCTCTATATTAGGTTCCTTGTTGCCTTCACAGAAATAAAATAACAAAGTCTATAATATGTATGATCAGGTAACATTTTTAGTAAGGTAGCAAAAGACTCTAATGCTTATGAGCTGGTTGCAGTGATAGGCTACATTATCAGTGCGCAAATAATAACTGTTTAAAATTATTTTTTTATTAAGGGAAAATGTGAATAAAATATTATATGTATAAAATGTATTGGTCTTTCCCAGAGGCACAATCTTATGCTACCATCATGTGGTGGCCTGGCTGGTAGTTATATTCTGACCCAAAAAGAAAAAGGCCCCCAAATCTCTGTTTTTCTATATTTGTGACTGGGAGGAGGAATTGGTCTACAATGTTCTTATTAGATGGCTTCGCTAGCTCTCTGAGTAGAATTATGTGTTTGTGTTGACAGAAAACAACAAATATCACAACACTGCAGGTGACACCATATCATAGTCTAAGGGGCAGACAAATTATTTTAATTACTCACATCTTCCACAGTTTACTGTGATTATCTTATGAAAGCATACCATGTACCCTTAAGGGAAAGGAGGAAGCTTAAATGTATTTTTCCTGCTCTGGAAGATAGACATGTTGAGCTAAGAACAGAGTTTAGCACACAATCACATGGGTATAGTCATGAAGTTCAGCAATAGATACATGACTAAAGGAATATTTAAGGGCAAGATGCTCAAATTCTAAGGCAATAGATACAGCATAAAAAGCTAGATAGACAAGCAGAACGATTAGTTTAATAGTAGCTCTGTTTATTGCTTTGGCCTACTGGGAAATAGCAGGTTTTATTTCATGCTACTTTCATAAGCTACAACAGATTCCAAAGTCACATACCCTGTACCTACAGATGTAATTGCTATTAAGAAACTCTTTATTGCTGAAAACATTAACAATGTATACACTAATTGACATTTTGATGGGACACACTAGAAAACACAGTATGCATTTCCCTGCTGCTCCAACAAGTGCTAAACTCAGAACTGGAAATATATAGAGACAGAAAAGTTTAAAAGCAGTGTAAGTCTTGAGGCTTATGCTTCATTAGGAACTAAGAGGACAAAAATCAACTACAAAAAATTACCATCAAGCATCTACAAAAAAAAAAAATTACAAACCATGAAGAACAAAACATAGTTACAGATTATATGTAATATAAAATACAAGTGTACATTTTGTGCAGTTAAAATGAAAGTATACAATCTGATAGCTAAATTTGTAAATTTAAATGTTGTTTTCTGAAGTTACTCTAAAGCAATCTCACATCCCAGTTACAAATTGCTGCTTTATGTATATACAAATGAAAAGCATATGCATAGGGCTGTGGCATGATCAGGGCCCCTGAGTTCTGTCACACTTTGGTGGAGAACACTTATAATTTGGGAGCAGCTTCATTTACATTTTAAAGATGAGTTTAACTATTAAAGATTAACTAGCCAAATACATTTAGTACAGAAGAAATGTCCCTATGTTTTAATGTTCTGCAGGTGTCTGCACTGACCAGGCATAGATGTTCACGGGGGAAGCTGTATATTTGGCTGCTGGGCAGGAGGCAAATGGGTTTCTGCCACTCATGCAGGAATGGGGGCAGTTTGAGATTGTGAAGATGATTCTGAACTGTTGCACACTTTCATAAGTAGGCCCCAAAAGAGGACAATGGCAAGTTTCAGCCACATTTCAGATTAGGATCCCCCTCTTCACAGTAATAGTCCAACACTTCTCTGCTTTCCTATAGTGATCGTCTGAGGTGGGGCTTACCCAACCTGACAATGCTAATATTAATGTGGGGGGTACATGGGCTTCTCCCTATCCCAATGTTCGAGTGGAAGTGGTGCATTCTATTTCCCAGTAAGGTATCAAACATCAGTGATTCAGGGGAAAGTTTAGATTTCTGCTCCCTGGCCAATATCAGCAGAACTGGAAAAAACTCCATTGGTCCCTTGGCTACTGTTTTACTAGTTGCCCTTTAATTCTCTGGCAACAGACACAGATCTTCTGGGAAACAAAGTTATGTAGATAGAATCGTCCTATCAGTTTATATCCCTTCTCCTGTCCAAAACTTAAGTTAGATGGGAAATAAACCCTACACGACTGGAAAAAGGCCAGATGAGAGAAAAGCATAAGCCCCTAATATACATCAGAGGAACAGAAAGCCTCTGGGCTTTGGATGCTGGGTGATGATGAAAGAAAAGGGAGGAGCCCACAGACTGCTATGGCAGGAGAAGGGAAGGAACTTGGATAGGGAATCTAAATGAGTTTTTTAGTTTCTAAATTGAACTGACAAATTTCAGCATGTTTGCATAGATTTATCTGACCCAGTGTCGTATTTTTTAAATGAAGCCAACATTTAAAATCAATTTTGCATGCCCCAAACCTGTGTAAACTAAGTCTGCAGGTTGAATTACTAGATGTCCAGTTTGCAACAAGAACTCCTGGTTCAAATGGCAGCTTCACTCAGCACCACTGCCCCAGCCTTAAGCGCCCTTCTGCACCCAAACTCCCTCCCAGAACCTGTACCCCCAACCTCCTTCCCTAGCTCTGAGCCTCCACCCACACACACCCTAAACCCCTTGCTCTCAGCCCAGAACCCCCTCCTATACCCCAAGCCCCAACCTGGAGCCCCCTCCTGAACCCCAAAACCCTTGTTCCCCACTCCACCCAAGAGTTCTTAGCTCTAACTAGAGACCTGACTCTCCCCCAACACACACCAATCTCCTGCTCCAGCCCAAAATCCCTTCCTGCGCCCCAAAGCCCTCATCCCCAGCCCCTCCCCAGGTCTCATCCTTCCTCCTGCACCACAACCCCTTATTCCAGTACAGAGCCCCCTCCCATACTCTGAAACCCTAATTTCTGGCCCCAGCCTGGAGCCTGCATCCCCCGCCAGAGCTCCCACCTCATCCCACACCTCATGCTCCTGCCCAAGCCTGGTGATGAGTGAGCAAGTGAGGGTGGGGGAGAGCGAGCAACAGGGGTGGGGTTGGAGTGAGTGGAGAGCAGAGCTTGGGAGAAGGGGCAGGTCTCGTGGAAGGGGAGGGGCAGGAACAGGGGTGGGACAAAGGAGTTGAGTTTTCTGCCATTAGAAAGCTGGCAGACTACTTACAGGTAAAGTTGCTGAAACACATAATCTAAGCGAGTAGGTTCCACACAGTCTTAAAGGAAAGCATTTAATATCCCACAAGAACATATGCTCCCCTCATTCCATCTCTCTTACCCTGCACACTCCCTATTTATTTAGCATAAAAGCAAACATCCATCTATAAAAGCTCCCCAGTGGTGACATGCCTTATTTTCTCAGTACATGTAATATGGTTTGAATTTGGTTGTGCCATCTTTGCATTGTCCCCCAAGAACCAGAATCTATAACTTTACATTGGAAACGATGGCAAATCAATGGTACAGGAAAATCCATAAATGCTAAAGAGCAGGAACTCAAAACATCTTCTACTCATCAAGTGCCAGAGTGGAGAGGGTACTGTTGCTAATCTCAGTGGTGCATGAGGCTGAGCTGGGCGGAGCACTCTTGTCATTAGTGGTGGCTTTGCCTGAGATAATTTCCTCCGTATTCCTTTCTGGCTTCAATAAAATAATGTAACATTTTGGCACAAATATGCAACCAAGCAAACCAAAGCTTGATGCCAAAATTGCAAATATCTCAACAGCTACTTTGAATTTCCCTCTTGTACTTAAATAGGCTGGAACAAAAGAAATCCAGACTATGAAGAATACCAACATTCCAAAAGTGATAAATTTAGCTTCATTGAAATTATTTGGTAACTTGCGAGCTATGAAGGCAGTGATGAAGCATAATACAGCAAGAAATACATCAAACCCAAACATAATACATAAAAATTCTATGGAGCCTTCATTACACTCAAGAATTATCTTTACATTTTGAAATTCCATATTTTTGTACACATATGGAGGAATACATGCAAGATAGGCTGTGCAAATACACACTTCAATTATCACAGAGATTAGCACAAGAAGTTTTTGATGAAGAGGTTGCATGACTATATGAGCATGCTTCTCTGTAGGCTTGAACTTGGTATGTCTGTATTTTAACAGGAGCACAATCGTTTTTCCCAGTATACAGGACAAGCAAAGAGAAAACCCCAGGGCAAGGATCACCTGGCGGATCTGACATGACCACTCTTCTGGTTTACCAACAAAGAAGAAGGAAGATAACAAAGTAATGACAAGAGATAGCTGAATGAGAAAGCTCAGCTCTCGGTCATTGGCTTTCATAAGAGCAGTGTTTCTGTGCATTCTAAAAACAAAGGTCACTGAAAGGACAATACAAGCTCCAAACAGAGAGAGAACTACCAGTGTGGTCCCTAAAGCATCAGTATAAGCCAGAAACTCCACCTCCTTTAGCACACATTCATTCTTGGGTGTATTGGGCCAGTAATCATCAGGACACTGAAAGCATTCTCTTGCCTCTGTTAAATACATAAAAGAGAATTTTAACAGGATTTAGATATGGACCGTTACATGTATCTGTTTCTAAAAGGCTCACTTTTTTTTCACTTGGGTGAAGCAAAGAAGTTAACCATTAAGAAGTTTGGGCAGATGGATTCCTCCTGCTAATGGAATCTCATACCATTTAACTGGGAGAGCTGCTGGGGATAAAATTTAGCTAATGTGTTTCAGTAATTGAAAATAGCTTCTGTAAGGCATGCTCTGACATATAAATAGCATTCTTCATGTTGACATGCTCGTAAGAGTAGAAAAATTATAGAGGGTTCAGATATGTGCTGTGAGATGGATAAAATGATTGGCAAGCTTACTTTGTAGTCAGCTGCTCAAAGAGCTCAAGCTATTTAGCTACCCAAAATGAAAATTATGGGTGATTTGATCACACTTTAAGTATCTACACGGTGCACCGAAATTTGGTAACTGAGGGCTCTTCAATGTAGCAGACAAAGGTATAACATGATCCAAGTTGAAACTAGCAAAATTTTTACTCAATAAAGTGCACATTTTTAACAGTGAAGATAATTAACCATTGAAACAACTTACCCAAAGTTGGGATAGATTCTCCATCACTGGCAATTTTTGAATCAGACTAGCTGTTTTTTTAAAAGATTACTCCATCTCCATGAGAAATTCATTCAGAAATCCTATGGCCTACTTCATGCAGGAGCTTAAACTAGATGATCAAAATGGTCACTTGGAGCTCTACGGTCAATGAATTAACAACTGGCTAGAAACTGAATTTCAGTTTTGTGGAAAATTTTGAGTTTTCAGAAATATTTTCATGCTGAATTGGAGTGGTTAGATATAAGTACCTCACTACAATGGTGAAAGGTTTTCTACAAATGCTATAGCCAGAGAGAGATTTTATGAAGCCTTGAGTTTGCCAGTTATAAAAGTTCAACTGTATCTGAAAGAGAACTATGGTCATTCTGACTTTATTTCCTGTAGAGCTGAGTGATAGAGGCCTTCACTGTTTTATTATCCAGACAAAATCAGAGATATGTCTAAAAATATTCATTTTTGTACTGTACCTGTTTCATTACTTATCTCTCCATCTGCACATGGAATACAGACAAAACAGCACACAGGCACTCCATGTTGGATCCCCTTTCTTGTACCAGATTGGCAGCTTTCAGTACACACAGAGCGGGGAGGCTACAAAGAACAGAATACAATGTCAAATCTACTTCTTCTACAGATAAATGCTTTAAGTGTATAAATATGTAGCTAACAATGGTTCATTCCCAAAATGCAAGCCTGGCCTCCCAAAAAAGTTAATTTATTATGCTCTAATTGGGACCGTGTCATCTTTTCTACCCTAAAACTTAAGAGCTCAGTTCTGTGCTCCAGATAAAATGTATTATTTGTTATTTTTCCACCAGACAGACTGGCCAGACTAAACTACAGACAGTGTATTAAATAATTAATGCACTGCTAGAACATTAAAAATGCAAAAAAAAAAAGTTATCCATTACTGTAGGAAGCAGTGTCACACAAGGAGTAAAATAATGCATTTTTATAAAGAAATTGGTTGTATTTTAAATGAATATATCCTTTACAAAAATCCGTACACTTCTGTACTCAACCAGACAAATTGGTTTCTAGAAATAAGTTTTGTTCCTAAACAAAGATATAATGTGTGCATTTGAACAAACATATATTTGTAGATTAAATATGTGACTTCAAACACACTGAAAAATGTTCAAGATCAAGACCACTTTCTAAGTGGCAAAACCTGCAAACCTTACTCAGAAACTACTCCCATTAAGTCAATAAGGAATGCATGATATGGCCAACACAAAGTAATCACAGATTTATTTTCATTTTTATTAATTATTATTCTTTATTTCTATTGCAGCAGTATACTGACCCCAATCAGGGATAAGGGACACATTTGTATCTATACACAACACAAATTAAAATCCGGCCCAGATATTTTATAAACTAGTATTTTGACTATATACACAACAATGAAATAGACAAATAGAGCGAGGTAGGGCAATGGCTAAGAGGTGGGATAACTGAACAGGCAAAGTGAGTTTGCATAACACCAGTCTCAAAAGTCACAGAGGTAAATTAAGAAGATAAGAGGAAAATTTTACTAACTTTTAATGTTGGAGTGTTCCAAAATATAGAGTCATTGTTATATATCTTCATCTCATGCCCATCTTTTGTATCATTATAGATTCCAATCTTCACAAAGGAGATTTCTCCAGTTTCTTTTAACTGCCAGTTTATAATGTCATATGATGCATACACATCTCCATTGTCATCTATCTTTATTAGCTCATTGTCAAAGGTTGTAAATTTAACATTCTTCAGATAATACATTAACTATAAATCAAAAGAGGAAATTTATTTACAGAGTTACATACACTAGTTAGAGTTGGAAAGGATCTGAAGTAGGACATGGAACTGTCGTGTCTTGAAATGCCTCAAAGATTTTTAAAAATTAAAATTAAATAAGTTTTAAAACATAGAATCATAGAACTAGAAGGGACCTTAAGAGGTCATTGAGTCCAGTCCCCTGCCCTCACAGCAGGACCAAGTACTGTGTAGATCATCCCAGATAGATGTCTACCTATCCTGCTCTTAATTATCTCCAGTGATGGAGATTCCACAACCTCCCTAGGCAATTTATTCCAGTGTTTAACCACCCTGATACTTAGGAAGTTTTTCCTAATGTCCAACCTAAACCGCCCTTGCTGTTTAAGCCCGTTGCTTCTTGTCCTATCCTCAGAGACTAATGAGAACAATTTTTCTCCCTCTTCCTTGTGACACCTTTTCTCCCTCTTCCTTGTGATACCTGAAAACTGTTATTGTGTCCCCTCTTGTGTTCTCCTTTCCAAACTAAACAAGCCCAATTCTTTCAGTCTTCCTTCATAAATCACGTTCTCTAGACCTTTAATCATTCTGGTTGCTCTTCTCTGGACCTTCTCCAATTTCTCTAAATCTTTCTTGAAATGTTGTGCCCAGAACTGAACACAATACTCCAATTGAGCCCTAATCAGGGCAGAGTAGAGTGGAAGAATGACTTCTCGTGTCTTGCTCACAACACTCCTGTTAATGCATGTCAGAATCATGTTTGCTTTTTATGCAACAGTGTCACACTGTTGACTCATGTTTAACTTGTCGTCCTCTATGACCCCCTAAATCTCTTTCAGCAGTACTCCTTCCTAAGCAATCAGTCCCTATTGTATGTGTGAAACTGATTGTTCCTTCCTAAGTAGAGTACTTTTATTTGTCCTTATTAAACATCATCCTGTTTACCTCAGACCATTTCTCTAGTTTTTCCAGATCATTTTGAATTTTGACCCTATCCTCCAAAGCATTTGCAAACCCTCTCAGCTTGGTCTCATCTGAAAACTTAATAATCATACTCTCTATGCCATCATCTTAATTAATGGTGCATCAACATACATACATATAATCTTGTGCCAGAGAAGTGGTCAAGTAATCCCCCCCATGGGAAGAAAAGCAAGAGAGGAGGAGATTTTTCATCAGTCTCCCTGTAAAGATGGGCTGTTTGATGCTTATTACACTATCAAACTGATTGATATTCCTTGAAACGCATTAAGTTTTATGTTGTAAAACTTCTATGTAATTCTATTCAGGTCTATTAATAACTACTGGATTTTACCACTTCCAATGAAAGTTCATTCCACCTACAGCATTCATCACTCTGCCTAAAATAATGGCTCCTTAAGTTCCTCTGATATGTATTGGGACAAATCTGCATCTAGAGTAAATTATCCTAAGTCTGTTAATTTAAATGGGGTGGTGACAGATTTATACAGGTTGCACCTCCCAAAACCAGGATTCTCTGGTCCAGCAACATCCGAGGTCTGTCTAGGAGCCTGGTGAGGCTGGTGTCTGCGGAACCTGTGTCCAGCAGCTTGGTCAGGGCCAGAGATGGCAACCCAGTCAGGGCAGAGCCAGAGCTAGTGTTCAAAGGGCCAAGGCCAGCGTTCAGCAGCTTGGACAGGTCCAGAGTCAGCATCCATGGGACAAGAGCCAGGGTTGGCAGTAGCAGGACCTGTGTCTGGAAGCCCAGCTGGGGCCGGCAACCCAGCTGGGCTTAGGAGGGACAGCTGGGCCTGGATGTAGGGGGCCAGCTGGGGCAGAAGCAAAGCCAGCAGCAGGGAAGGGCAGCAGGCTCAGGGGCTAGTGGCTGGGGATCTCCCCATAGCCAGAAAATTCCTTCCTACCGGTCCTGAGCATGCTGGACCAGGGAGGTCCAAACTGTATTAACTAAGGATCTGCTACATTCCTTATTAACTTGAATGTGTACCTCCTATGTCTGGTGTGTCCAAATGATAACAGTGTACCAGATTCTGCCATGGGGTATGTGTGCAGTAGAACCTTGCTCCTTGAGTAGTCCCCATGAAATCAGTGGGGCTACTTATGGATCAAAGTGCTACTCAGAGCCAGATTATCAGGCTCTGGCCTAAAGTCTCTCATGTCATTTACAAACCCCCAAGAACTTGAAAGCAAGGAATAGACATTTGCACTGCCAACTTCACAAATACAGTCTCAACTAACAATCACCTTGGCTGTGTCTAGACTGCATCCCTTTTTCATAAAAGGGATGCAAATTAGACATATCGCAATTGCAAATGAAGCGGTGATTTAAATCCCCCCCCCCCCCGCTTCATTAGCATAAAAATGGCTGCCGCTTTTTTCCGGCTCGGAGCTTTGCCTCTTAAAATGGGGGATAAGGGATCTTTCGGAAAAGGCTTTATTTTCCGAAAGATCCACGTCTAGACTGGCGCTTTTTTCTGGCAAAGCTCTGAGCCGGAAAAAAGCGGCAGCCATTTTTATGCTAATGAAGCGGGGGGGATTTAAATCCCCACTTCATTTGCAATTGCAATATGTCTAATTTGCATCCCTTTTACGAAAAAGGGATGCAGTCTAGACACAGCCCTTATGTTAAAAGGGCCTGATTATCGGATTTCACACCAGCAGAATTCCATTCTCCTATCTACTTACAGCCTTTGACCAATATTGTCTCATTGGTTCCATGTACTCCCCTGTTGGTCTGTCTATACCCATTAATCTCTTGTCTGGCAAATGACTGTAAGCTCTTTAAGGAAGGAAATATCTTTTTTGTACAAACAGCACTTCACATAGTGGAATCTCAGACCATGTCTGGGGCTCCTAGTCCTATCATAATACAAATAATAATAACTGAGCACCCCCACAACATCCCTGTGAGATAAAGTGCCATTATTTAACTAATGCATAGACTGACTAGCCCAGGGTTACACAGGACGTCTGTTGCAGGGCAAGGAACTGAAGCCAGGTCTCCTGATTCTTAGGATAGAGGCCCTAACCACAAAACCATCCTTCCACTTGCTTTACACAGATGTAAGCAAAATCTGAATCAGGCTCATCTAGTACAAATCATAAATCATGACTTGATTTCACCATATATTTTACATTTACTATTCCTTATTTATTATTTCATTTTTTCTACAGGTAATACTGAATGTATCTTCTTTAGGGATGTATTTTAAAAAATTAAAAGAAAGTTAAATGCATTTGTGCACCCCACATTAAAGTTCTTTCTTTAATGCATCAAGTAAAATTATATTAGGCAAAATTAATGCTTACCTGCCAGGGCTCAAAATCATCTATAATTGCACAGGATTTTTTTGGAAATGGTCCGTTTCCTTCTACGCAGGTGTCTAAATTGTTAAGGGCATGGGCCACAGTGAACACAGCTTTATAGATATTATACGTTATTCTGAGTTCTGAAACATCCAGGTAGGTATTTTTTATGTCCTCTAGTTTCTCCTTTCCAGTACAGAGCTGATGAAACACAGGATTTACTCCTCTCTCTTGGCCTGATACATTTGTTCTAAAATCTGTATTATAAGGTACGCTGCTGTTAGGCCAAGTACAATTGAAAGCAGTCTGCCAGAACTCAATAGTCAAGTCATCGCTAGCATCATTATCTGGATGCACATCAAGCAGAAAGTCTTTTAACCCTGGTATGTCACCTCTCCGTATGCCAAAACCAATGGTCCCACGAAGGAATGGGAAATATTCAGGCTTAGCAATTAGTGCTGATGTAACCCAGGCCTCACTTGCAATCCAGGTTTTGCCAGTAATGTTACTGTGTGCAATTTCTTCCATTAAGGGACTGAGATCAATATCAGAAGAATATACTACAATGATATTTGCTGTGGATTCTTTTATAGCATCCACAATTGCTAGGATTTTTTCCCTGGAATATATTTTTGGAATGGTCTCAGAGAAAGCAATGCAGATTCCATATTTCTCTACATTTTGTTTAAAATACTTTATTCCATATTTTCCATAGTCATCATCTGCTGCTATTGTTCCTATCCATACCCAACCAAAATGTCGGACAAGTTCTGCCATAGCCAGTGACTGATGGTCATCGTTTGGAATAGTCCGTAGAAAGGAAGGGAACTGGTACTTGTCAGAAAGAACCGAGCAGGAGGAGGCATAACCAACCTACAAAAAAAATGTATTGATGCAGAGATTACTGGCTCACTTGATGCTTTGTTTTTTCACTTTCTTCTGTGTATGTATCATTGTTAATTATAGTGCAACATTCACCATAGCCAAGACCTAGTGTTTAATATCACTATGCAGCCTCATAAACTGCTACCTCATTAGAGATTATTTTTATGTTGCTTATATGTCAGAACCTGAGTTTTCATAAAACTAAATAACAAGCCTTGATGGGTGTGGTGATGGATTTCGAAAAGCGAACCAAGTACCAATCAAAGCAATACAGAGAGCTTGAAACAAAAGCGCTGAGAGAAGTGCGAATGCTCCTACTCAACGGGGTGTACACAATAAAGCCTAATAATTACAATACAAGCATCTGAGCCAGGGGTCAGCAGCATTCAGAGGAGCTTTGGCCATACCACTTTTTGCCCAGCCATTGTCCCTGCATTGTCTGCTGGAAGGAAACAGAATATGAGCTACAGGATGGCTCTGAGCCAGCCACAGATCCCCTTACACAGAAGTGCCCCATCAGTGGACAGTTAAATCTGTTCTGTAGCCAGCAAAATGTGGGAAAGTAACCTGAGTGCTGTCAAAGTGTGGGGCTTTTGGTTTTGTTGGTCATTAAAGTCAATGGTAGGTGTTCCTGAGACAGGATGCGCGTATTTAACCCTCAGGATGTAAGCTTAGAGACAGGCAAAGCTCTGCCAGGCATTTATATCAGTTTTGCCTGAGGATAAAGGTCAAAATTAAAGACTTAGACACTAAAGATCCATCAGTTTCAACTCAGCTGTTGTGATTTAGTCCACACTGACCCATTTTTGTAAAATGTGCTCTTCTTTAGAAATAACCTGTCGCCATTTCTAGGTTATGATGCTTGTGCCCAGTGAACTCTTGATCCTACAAATTGCTAAGGGAAGAGCATGCAGGAGCTTGCTAGTCTCAAACTACCAGAATTTTTAACCCCACTTTACTTGGCTAGCAGCTGCTAAAAATACAGTTTGAAGAATTTACTTTTCCAGGGGCATTTAATGATAACTTCAATTCCTTGTTGACACTTCTATTTGTTTGGCTATTGTTTTCTTGGGTATTACAAAGAATTTGGATAGTGTAATTAGTGAGATAGAATAGTAACCATTATCAACGTTTCTTGGGAATTGTTTGTCAAAAATAAAGTAACCTTACTCAGAAATTGGCAAACAGAAGGCACTTTAATATGGCTGATCCAAATCTAGGACTCAGTTATGCAAACTACAAAACACATTTTGCTAAGTTGCTCAGGTCCTATATGTTCAGCAGCCTGCAGGAGATATTCAGTTCTTGACCGATTCAGGCACTGGGAGATGTTAAGAGAAAAGACCCATAGGAAGAATTCTATTCCCTTATCATTTGTACATTCGAATACATGGATTAAAACTGATATTTAAATCAGCCCATAGCCTGCTTATTTCTGAGCACCATGGGCGGGATCCAGTTCTCATTGAAGATGCTGGTAAAATCCCACAGACTTCAATAATTTTACAAGATTTTAGCATGCACTTTATTGTCATAGGACATGCAACCAGTAGTACTAGTAAATGAGAGGGAGTATGGCTAATTGTTAGAGGAAGGAGCAGGGATTTGTTACTTCTGGGTTTAGCCCCCACTCTGAAACTTGCTCCCTATGTGTCTTTGGGCAACTAATATAATTCTTGTATGTTTCAGTTCTCTCACTGTTAATATATTGTTTGCAGTGTTGTTGTAGCCATATTGATCCCACAATATTAGAGCTACAAAGTGAGCTAGGTAATACATTTTACTGAACCAGCTTCAGCTAGTGGAAGATCAGCTTTCAAGCTCCACAGAGCTCTTCTTTAGGTCTGAGAAAGTTACTCGGTGTGTGTCTACACTGCAGCTAGAAACCACAGCTGCAGCCTGAGCCCAAATGGCTACACTGCATTTAGTACTTAGTATAAGCCCTAGTACTTGCCCCCAGTCAACTGGTACAAGGCTAGCCACATGCCTAACTGTCACAGCTAAATACAAGGTAGAACAGATTGTTTATCCTAAATAGTTCTTACAATATGTGTTAGACCATTCAAAGTGAAGACCATTCAAGGTGTAGACTCCATCTTGAATAACTTTAATAACTTCTCTATCGGACCAACTCCTGTTAGTGGAAGAGAAGCTTTTAAGCTTACACAGAGCTCTTCTTCAGGTTTGGGAAATGTTAACTGCTTATACTCAACAATCTGTTAAGTTTTGTGTTTAGCTGTAACACGCTGAGTACTTTTCCTAGGCCAGTATCAAAGCTCTGTGTTGCTTGAAAGCTTGTCTCATTCATCAGCAGAAGTTGCTCCAATAATGAGAGATTACCTCTCCCACTCTGTTATTCAAATAATGGCGTATTGCTCATTATATTTAGATTTTAAAAAATACCACCTTCATTTACCTCAGGGAAATAATAGAGCCCTAAAATTCTTGAAGATGCAATAGTCAATGTCGATCCACCAGCTCCAATGACAGCTATGAGAGGTGCACCAGCACTGCATCTGATGTTGGGCATGGTTTCATTCTGCCCAGTAAGGTATGCCAAAGTTGCTTCAACAGTTCTGGATGTTGTAAAGCAGGTATCATAGATGTGATAACCCAGTGTTATATTTGGAAGAATATCTAGCCTATTGTTAACCTCATGGATGGCATGTATCATGGCTTTGGCCCAACGGAAACCTCGGAAGTTAAACCTGCAGAGACAAAGTACTTGTCAGTGCTGAATACATTTGCCAGAAGCACTTCCACACAAAACACACTTATTCTGTCATTCCTAAAAGCAAAGCAACATATTTTCTGAGTGCATGGTTTTCCCTGAAAATTAATGGGGTGTGTTGAAATCTGATCAAGTTGATATAATTGGAGAGTGTTCAGAAACTTCTAGAAGGCACTCAGCATCAGCTCCAAAATGAACAGTAACTGAATTATCATGGCGGGTCTAACCCTGCAGGCCCTTACTCATCTGAGTAGTCTCATTGTCTTTATAATCTTGTTGCAAACACTGATCAGTTGAGTAAGGACTACGGTCACAGGTCTTTCTTTAGTAGTCACTTTTTTCTGCTGCCACTCATCAAAATGAGTGTGAGGAAGACCATCACTGCAGCTACCATGGGGGACCCCATAGGATCCCAGGGTTGATAGAACGGTTGAGACAGCCACCGTGTTGGTGCTGGGAGTCCTTTGCCTCCTTTCCTGGTGCTAGCTTGTGCACTGTTGGCACACTGTGCACTGCGGAGGAGGTACTTGGCAAGAGCTCTGCTGAGCCAGGGTCGGGCTGTGGCCAGAGGGTTCTCTCCATAGGAATCATTTTGAGTCTCTGCTCACAGTTGTTAGGGATCCTCAGCCAGAAGCCTTTATAAATCCAGCACTTATCCTTTTGGTGACTCTCACCAAGGCCCTTCAAGCAAGAAGTGTGGATGTCACTTTTCAGCGTAAGTTTACTATACTTTGCCCATGATTTAAACCCCAGAGTCTGAGGCGTGCCCTGGTGTTGGCGGAGAATTGGGAGAGACACCCCCATAATGGAAATTTAGAAAAAACGAACACTAACATTACAACTGTTACTAAGAAAATTAATTGACTATATACAAAATCATAATGGGACACTGCTAACCGCGCCTGAGAAGCGGGATCAAGAGACATTCCAGCAAGCCGTCACCCATGATAAGAAGGATTTGAAGGGGTGGCAGGTCATCATGGTCCTATATTGAGCAACATATAAAGGTGCAACTCCACAGGTTCCCCAGGCCAACCCTGCTGGTATAGCTAGGAGAAAAATCATCTAGTTCTCATGCACACAGCGTATGCATATACCTGATTGGAATTTATACAAACAAGCTTTCAAAGAACTATGATTTATTCAGAACTGAGTGTAAATCCATGCTACATTCAAAGCCTTACTGCTCCGCTTTGACAGCATTTGGGAAAATGGTTGGAGGGAGGGATGCTTTTGTTGTTTTATAACCACCTGAGGAGCCTTTCAAGATACCAAACCAAAAGAAGCAATCTCTGTTGTTGGTTGCTTGAGAGTCATAAGTACAGGTCTTACATTTTAAATATTTGAATAAATAGTTTGGAGGGGGGGAGGAGATCATCATAACTAGAAATAATTGTACTTGTGTAATTTATGTATACCGGCTGATTTTGAGATTTAAAACAGACTTCTACTCTCTCTACCCTAACAGACTGAGTTTGCTACAAACCACTAATAAGGGAAATCTCAGTTCAGTGATGAATTCGATGTAATAAGCCATCAAATAATTCACTTTAATGGGACTCTTCTGAAGTGGCTTTGATCTGTGAGGGAGTGAAGGAAAGTTTTGTTCCTGTTGTGGAAAAATCTGATGTGCTTATGTACTGGCACAATATTACCCAGACACTACACAAACACCCTAGAAGCTTTAATAATGATAATAATTTGTACAAGTCCTGTTTATGGAAAGCAGAACCAAAATAGAGAAGCTAAAATGTTTCTTTGCTGTTTCAATACAGGAGACCCTCACTATTCATGGAATCGTTATTCACAGTTCCATGTATTCGCAGGTCTTCAGTCCCAGCTGCCAGGCGCCATGGTGACTTTCCTGTGCCTTCCGACATCTGTGGTGAATTTCCTGCAGAAGGTGGGACCACAGTGATTTCCACACAGCTGCCAAGCCCTGCAGTGAGTTTGGGAGCCGTGGGGGCTGAATGGATCACCACAGGGGACAGGAGCTGCGGCTCCTAGTATTCGTGAATTTTGCCTATGAATGGCAAGGTTTTCCTGCATGAGCCAATATCCCTCTCCAATACCACAACGAGTGCCCTTTCTCTCTGAGTTTTGTCTTGAGAGTCTCAGTCACATGAACTCAAACCTAGGAGTGTTTGTCTAGGCTTCAAGTCTTTCCTCTCTTCAAACATTTAACTGTTTTAGGTGGAGTACCAGTTTCCACAGTCACATCCGAGCAATCCATTCTTATGGAGTCAAAATCCAATCTGTGCCTAAAACTGGCACTCCGAGTTAAAACATACACTTGATGTTTTGTGCTCTCTGGGAAACAGAAAAGGGAGCCAGGATGTCACCAAGAAAACCCAGCAGAAGCATCCCAGCCAGCCCTTGCTGCTTGTATTGCACTGCAGGCCTGTAAGCAGCAGCAGACCTGCTATTTCTGACATGTTCTGCTGACCTAGCCATAATGTACCTAAGACTGGACTACAATCCTGAGCGGCCCAGTGGTGATGGGTTAGGAAGGAAGAAAGGAAGCAGGCAGGCATGCTCAGCTGGCCTAAAATAAATTTACACTCGAACAAAACACCAATGCCACAAGTAGTTATGAGAAAATATTTTACATTTGCTTCCCTCCCTGCTATCCCTTCCCACTTCCCCCGCATAGCACAGCCAGACCAGAGATTATGACTTGTGAATTGTATTCACTTGTCATAAATATACAGTGCCTTTCCAGAGAATGAGGGCTGATCCTGCCAGGGGCTGAGTATCTTCAAATCCCATGGGACTCAAATGACAGTAGAGGGCCCTCCACAGATTAATCAGATTGCTTGACTTTTCTCTCACCCTTTTAGACCAGCCTATAATTTGGATGGTGACAAGGTGTCATTGTGCAACATGAAAACTTGCTTAGTTTTAGCTCTCCCTGCAAACTCAAGGTTGGTTACTTGCAAACCACCCTGGTTGGAAAATTCACAATGATCTGCAAAGTTTTCAGAGATGTTCAGATTCAGGCATTTTGGTCCAAACCAGGGTTTCCCAACCTATGAGTCAGGACCCAAATATGGGTCGCCATTACATTTCAAAAGGGTCGACAGGTGTTTCTCCCCAGGTGGTTCTGAAGAAGCCATTCACACATTTTTTGAATTGCTCTGGGTCAGAAAGTCTTCCTGAATTGTCAGAATGGGTCCCCATCTGGAAAAGTTTGGGAACCGCTGGTCCAAACCATTTTTTAGTGCAAACCAGAACTTAATTTGTGCTATGGCTGAGCCCCAGTACCTCTAAGCTTGGTAGTTCATAGACCCAACATCTCTGGGTTTGCTGCACCCAGCGGCGGATTTAGGGCCGGGCGAGCAGGGCGGCTGCCCCGGGCCCCGCGCTTCCCGAGGCCCCGCGCATGCGCCTTGGTACCACGGCACATGCGCTGTGTCAAAGGGGGGGGCTGCAAAATTTTGCTGCCCGGGGCCCCGCGGCGCTGCCCGGGGCCCCGCGGCACTCTCATCCACCCCTGGTTGCACCTGTTATATGAATGTAAAATAATTTTGTTAGCCTTAGCACCTAACTGATTGAATTCCAGCAGCTTTTTCATTACACATTAAGCTCTGGTGCCAATTCTTGTTGACTGAAACAGAAGGAATGATTTCGAAGAACCCATGAAACGTGGAGAATTAGCCTTAATGGAAAGTGAATTCTGACACTGAAAACCTACATTTTTATATCAGTAGTTTGGTTCAAAGAATTACATCCATTCAGTTTAGGAATAGGAACCTGGACCCTCTGTGCTCAATGCAAACTCACTAACACAGCTCAAATTTCAGATATAAAATTCTAAATATTATTGAAATGCTGAGATGCAATCTGTAGCCCTTCCTCATGGACAACATTTTTAAATAATAAATACATTTGAGAAAAATTGTAAGCTTTACACACTGAAAAAGGGGAGAGATTCATCATGAAAACTATACACTATGAATTATTCACACAGCTTTACTTGCGGCTGGTCGATGTAGATTTTTTTCCTTCTCAGAATAAATAATTGTCATATACCAATCCTATTTCTATATAATATGCTTCTTCTTCCTCAAAAGCAACAATAAAAACCCCTGAGGAAGCGTATGTTGAGCTATAGCTATTCCGATCTATGGTGTAGTTACTATAGAGAAGAAAGCATAATTTCTGTTCTGTTTTTCATTATGTGGGATGTGCACACAATTGATGTACAATGCTTTCAGAAATGTGATATTATTTCCAGCAATACTGCTGCTATTTTCTACTCAACAATGCCAAAAGCTTTAACAAATACTTTATTGTGATATATACTGGGGACAAAATCTTAAGAGATGCTAAACACATGCAATTCATAATTATTTGGGAGTTGCTGGCATTCCACATTTCTCAGCATTAGATTCTTTACTTACCATTACAGAATAATAGAACACATTTTGCAACAAAGTAATCATAGTGGCAAGTTTACCGGGAATTACTTGCTAGCAAATTTTAAAAGGTATAAAAATTACATATTGTTTAAAAAAATACAATAAAATTAGTGTTATCAAGTATTATTTGCATTTTTCAAACTCGAGGGTACAAGGATTATTTTTATAGCCTGTACTCTACTGTCAGCTTTTGTGCAAAATTCATATTGACTTCCATGAAAGTTCTGTGCAAGAAGCAAGGGTCTGTAAAACCACTAACCAGCATTTATTGAAGTCAGTCAGAAGAAGAGTAAGTCCTTGTTCTTTATTCAAATAGTATGTAATATGGGTCTGATTCTGAAAAGGGATGCTGAGCACCTGCAATTCCCATTGACTGCAAAGGAAACTACAGGAACACAGCACCTGCCTGCATTGGTAACTGGTGATATTAGTAATAGCAAAGTGTTCTATACCATTTTTATCTCTTTTCAGAATCAACTTTACTGGCTCCTAAAACATACAGAATAAAATATGGTTAATGCATAGTGTGTAATTACCTTTATTCATAAACTCACTGCAGCGGTCTTGAAAAAGTTCCCCAGGCGTTTCACAGTACAGCCTACCATACAGTTCACTGAATGTGACGAATAGCTCTACCTGCAATTGAGTCTTAAACCCCTTAAGTACGCATAACACTCTCTCTCTCTGCTGGGAATGGCCCTTCCAGAAGAGCACATCAGTAAAATCTGTGACATTTTAATATTCCCTAAACATAGACACTATTTCACGGTTACTGGACAACAAAAATTGGTGTGATTTTACTCGGTGTTGTAAATGTATTGGCTTGGGAACAATGCTGCCAGGTGCTAATCTATTCGATTCCATCAAGATTTTCATGCTGCAACCATTACAGTGGTGTTTGAGCACCTACTTCCTGCTCTAGGACTGCACTTAACCAGATGTCTAATTGAAAACTTATTTATATTCCCACTTAAATCATTAGAATTAGCCATGTGCATAAAGTTAGGCACATGTTTAAGTGCTCAGCTGGGTCTGGGCACTATTGAGAGTCCACAGTCCCCTACTACTTAGAATAATTAATAAACGATGCTAGAAAATTCAGATTTTAACACAGACATTGTGCTGACTGTAAGTTGGTGACTAGTCACTGCAGTCAGATTTACTCACAATATTGAACAAAAAAACAGAAAAATGGATGCCCTTTATGTATCTGTCTCTTGCACCCAAATGAGCCATATCTATAGATAACCTTTCTGTCAAGTGAGTCTAAAAATGTTCTTCCATGGTCAAGCCACTCAGAGCTACTCTTCAACTTGTCTTAAGTGGAAGCCACTATTTGCATATCTTACACACTCTAACATGTTTATTCAATAATAAAACACATACACAGGCACTCTCACACATTCCCACCTGCATTTATCCTCCAAGCTGCCAGGGCGGAAAAATGTCTTACCCTTCACATTTTGGTGACACTGGCTCTGAAGAAGTTGGTTCTTTTTCTGGTATAGACCTGAAGTGAATGGGAAACATTCCTCCTATGATCAGCGTACGATTCTCAGATTCCACATAGCCATGCAAATCAAATTTTCCTAGCAATCTACATGTACCTTCTGCACCTTGAATGGCCAACATACGCAGAAAGAATGCAAACAATCCTAGAAGCAAGCACAACTTCAAGCTGGCCATTTCATTAGGAGCCACTTTTGGGAAATGATCAATGTAAAAAATACTCGAGCCTTTATAAGGCCCTTGACTATATATTTACATCTATCATCCTATGAAAGAATAAGCAGGTTCCCCAGAGACATAGCTTGCTATCCTTACTACCTAAGTGGCAAGCCACAAAGACTGTATCTCATTTGCAATGCACTATACAGAGTGAGGATTATGCGGATATTTTGAAAAGTATCTAAAATTTGCCCTGTTCCTTAATAATCAAATTAAAATGCAAGTTATTTGTATTATTTTGTGTACTCCCTACTGTTGAAGTGCCAGAATTCTGGCTCTGATGTTTCCATAATGAGTTAGGACCTTTTAGGAAGGTGCTAGGAGAATATTTTTAAATTATCTCTTCATAAGTCGTATTCAGATGAGCTATTAATGAGGTAAGTATGAAAATTATGCAGGAGCAATCTCTTACTTATAATACACATCATAGTAGGAGACAGATGGATCTGATCCAATTATATTAGATACAGATGTGTCTGCTTAGGCTTTGGACACTCTCAGTAAAAGGAAGCCTGATGATGATGTGGACACACTGCCGGGTGTCTACTTACTTACCATCAGAAGTCTTGCTGGTGTGGATGAACCTCTCCCCACATATTATGGGTGTGTTTCTTTAAGAAAGATGTTGACACGATTAGAATAAAGATCAGACTCCAGAGGATTTGGGAGCCAGCTGCTCCCCCTTTGAGCTTTAACAATCAGTTTCACCTCAGCACCTGGGTACCTTGTACCTAAAAACCAGTGCAGCTTTTCACTGTAATCTAGCTAAATATTTTGATTTATAGTGTCCAGATATTAGAAAAAAATACTACTCATTGCAACTTCTGGATTTCCAAATTGTGGCATATAACACGAGAATTGTGGTCCAGCTCGTTACCATCAGTCTCCTTAGCTTTTTCAGTCATGCGCTATATATTTTGTTGAAAGAGAAACTCCTAATGCCTTTGAGAATGTGTTTCCTAGAAAACCTTATGGCCCGCTTGCAAATTTGATTAACATAGAAGCACTTAAGAATGCTCAAAAATGAAGGGAGAAATCATGAGATAAATAAGACATAAAATAGCTGAACTGGGAATGACCCTCACAACATGCAATTCATATTTTCCATTTTAGCTCCTTCTCCAAGAGGAACATTAGTGGTTTGTGAGTACTGTATCGAATTAATTTATGGTAAATGTTATACAAATGTAAGTGCAACTCCACTACAGGGACCCTTAACTGAAGCTAGAGAAATACTATTCAGTGGCCTATGCCATGAGTTTGGAGAGCTCAAATCCAGTTCCTGAATACCACGTCCTGTTTCTTAATCAAACTGAAGTCAATGAGTTTGTGGGTATTTAGATCAGATGCAAATGGCCATTAAAATAAAACCCTCTACAACTGACATTAGTTGGCATTTTTGCTGACCTTCTTTAAGGAACGGGCATGAATTAAATGGGGATAGAGATTATTATATCGTCTCAGGCTGCCACTTAGGAATGGTTGCTCTGGGTCAGAATGGAGTCACCATGTCAGGGCAATGCGCGTGAAGTTTGTGATGCTTCTGCATTGTGCTGTATCAGCTCTGTGGCTAGAGGACATCAAGCTCCCAGGTTGGTAGGTTAGATCTTACTGAAGCACTAAGTTTCCACAGAGGTTTTTTTAAAGAATAAATTGCAGGGTAGAAAAATGTACTGCTTGTTCAAATTGTGAAGAAGTAGGTGCAGATTCTTTTCTACTCTTGCTTTCCCACAGTGTATTAACTGTTCTTCAGTCCTAGCAACTATAAACCATTTTTTCCATTGTTTAACGTGGCTATGGCTCTAACACTGTGTGTGCCTGAGCCCCTCTTTCATACTTTCTAGGTCACATGATCTTAGTTTTTAACACAATACACTTGTCACATCTTGTCTTTACCTTCCAGCAACAGAAACACCTGAACCCAGAAGCATAGGAGAGGCATCTGAGGCATCAGGGGACTGAGCAGTGATGGAAAATTACATGCTGCTGAGTTTGGTACCATATTTACTTTGATCGACTTATTAACTCTTTGAAGGAAGATCACATTATTTACATGAAAAAGCTCTTTGTATCTCTTAAACATGAGGGCTGTGTCTACATTGGCGCGATCTTGTGCAAAAGCGGCCACTTTTGCGCAAAAACTTGCTGCCTATCTACACTGGCCGCGAGTTCTTGCACAAGTACACTGACATTCTAATGTATGAAATCATTCTAATGTATGAAATCTTCCTGTGCAAGAACTCTGATGCTCCCGCTCAGGAATAAGCCTTCTTGCGCAACTGTTCTTGCGCAAGAGGCCAGTGTAGACAGGCAACATGAATTTCTTGCGCAAGAAAGCCTTATGGTTAAAATGGCCATCAGAGCTTTCTTGCGCAAGAGAGCGTCTACACTGGCATGAATGCTCTTACACAAAAGCACATCTCTTGCACAAACGCACATGCCAGTGTAGACACTCTCTTCTGGAAGAGTTTTTGCACAAGATCATGTCAGTGTAGACGTAGAGGAGTAGTTTACTATCCCTGCCTGTCACTGCATGAGAAGAATGACAGGCAAACACTGCAGCCATGTATTGCAGTTACAACCATATGCAGATACTGTTATCTTTACAAGTCCTAGATGAGGGACCCCCATAGAGACCTCAGATCCTGCTTATGAGCAGTCCCATTGCCTTGGGTTTATGGACATGTCCACTCAGCAAATTAAGTAAGATGTGACTGTGGCCCAGGCAGGCATACCCCTAACAGCTTTAATCTTAAAATAAATAAATAAATAAATTTTAAAAAAGCAACAATGGTCCTGTTGCACCTTAGAGAATAACAAAAATATATAAATAGTGTCACGAGCTTTCATGGGCACAACCTGCTTATTCGGGTAAGTGGATTGTGCCCACGAAAGCTCACAATACTATTTATATATTTTTGTAAGTCTGTAAGATACTGTAGGACCATTGTTGTTTTTTAAGTTTTTTTAGTTACAGACTAAACCGGCTACCCTTCTGAGAGCTTAACCTGGATAGACAGGATAAAGGATAACAATAGTATACCATGTAGACATGGTAGCCAGGCTTCAGCATGGGGAGACACTGAAGTACATGCCTGCCAGGGAACCAGAATATGTTGCTAGCCAGTATTGAAGTCTGTGCCACCACATCAGCATTACAACTGTTATGCATGCTAGCTAGAATAAAGATAGCATGGGCATGCTGCACTACAATTACTCCTTTGTTTGCTGTGTAGACATCCCCTAAGTGAATGAGTAAATGTAGCAGAGTGAGGCCAAGGTTAGGCTTGAGCGTAGCACCTTGCTCAGAACCACGATACTCAGTCCACTGAGAAGGAACATATGCTTTTCAGCAGCAGAAATGAAATGGAAAAGGGTTTTACTGAGGTTTGCAGAGCTTTTAAAATGGTTAATGGACATTAGCAGTGATTCCTATTCAACACATTTATCATTTCAAATAGTGATCTTTGTGCTACTAGATCTCAATTTATCTGCATGAAAAAATACAAATAAATGTCTGTCTAGTAAGTAGGTTTACCTCAGCCCTGATCATCTAGCGATCTCCCCTAGTGTCTGAAACGTCAGAGGGTTTCTTGCCAGTGCTTGTGTAAGAATCTCATGGGGCTCCCTTATTATAGCTGTGTGATTTGCATGTTCTACATTGCACAATATGTTAAATGCATTATGGGTTGATTGTGTAACTTTGCTGCCTCCATGGCAGACAATATTCACAGAGTCCAAGGCCAGAAAGGGCCATTGCGATCATCTAGTCCAGCAATGGGCGACCTTGGCTAGTGAGTGGGGCTGGGTGGCCCTCCTTCATCTCTATGGGCCACAGGAGTGTTGTAAACAACACATTCCCCCAGAATAGGGTAGTTTTGTTAACTGTGCTTGTGTACCTAGAATTTGCAGTGTGTGCAGATTGAACTGTAGCAGCACTTTGACTGGCTGCAGAGGGAGTGCACGACTCTCACAGTCTATGTTGTGCGCTATCAGCGGGCAACTCACTTCACATGCCTTTGCTTTATGTGCGTGTCCTTTTAGTAACCTAAGAGGCTCAAGAGGCTCCCTTTTTATGTTTTATTATTATTTATTGCTGTTTATTTGTTATATTTAGAAAAAAATTACATGTACAGAAACCAGCAGAGTCTGACAACCCTGGGCATGGGCAATGGTAAACAAAATGTCTTGGGGGCCACACACAGAACCCTGATGGGCCACAGGTTGCCCGCTACTGATCTAGTCTAAGCTTCTGTATAACCCAGGCCATAGAACTTCTCCCAAGTAATTCCTAGAGCAGAGCTATTAGACAAAGAATCAGTCTAATAGTTAGTGATGAAGACTCCACTACGACCCTTGGTAAATTGCTCTGTTAAAAATGTATGATTTATTTCCAATCTGCATGTGCGTAGCTTAAGTTTCCAGTCATTGGATCATGCTATACTTTTCTCCCTTTGTCGTAGGTATCATACAAACATACAACAGACCGTTCCTGCCCCAAACAGCTTACAGTCTAAATGTGCTGTCATCAACACACACTCATTCCCTGCCAACCAGTGAACAACAATGAATTACCTGAAGAAAAAATATAAAAAATGATGAATTAATACACCACTCTTGGTCACTCTCTCATTCCATCGCTAATTCTGGAGGTTTTTTGCCTTCCTCTGTAGCATGGATCACGGAACACTTGCTGGAGGATTCTCTGCATCTTGGGGTCTTCAAACCATCATTTGAGGACTTCAATATCTGAGATGTAGGTGAGAGGATTATTCTAGGAAGGGGTGGGTGAGATTCTGTGGCCTTCATTGTGCAGGGGATCAGACCAGATGATCATAATGGTCCCATTTGACCTTAAAGTCTATGAGTCTATGAATTCAGATACCAGGGGCTGCTGTAATTCATTCAGAACTTCTAATTAAAAAAAATTATATTTGGACACGATATTTTCCAGAGAATTTTTGCCAGAGAAGACTACTCTTAGCTATCCCTTAGAGTAGAACTGGATTTTGTTCTTTTCTCTGCAATGTAACAATCTTGAATTTTGCACCGATTTATCATTTAAATCCTGCATACACCATCATTTAACATACGTCTCAGCATGGGGAATGTGACCATGGGCATCACCCACAAAACATTACTTTGGGGAGGTCACACATTGCTTCTCCCTATCTCCATCATGTTTCCCCTTCTTTGCTGCCGCTGCCGCTGGATGCACCTCAAAATCCACTACTAAAGGCATTCTGGGGTAAGGTGATTGCATGGAAGTGCAGGCAACACATCCCACCTCCAGAAATTTAGTGCATCCACTTCAAAATCCAGGTTTGTGTTAGCTGAGCCAAGCTTTCCCATGCATTGAGCCACTGTGTCTTGCAAAGGGCTACTTAAATTTCATTAATGAAATAGTGAGAAATCCAGTCCAACTGTCCACCGTGATAATCAGGCTTCTCTGAATAGGAGCATTACGTTCTGTTCATCTTTTTGTTTTTCTAATATAATATCACAGTAGCTAGCTACTGAATTTTGCTATACTTCTTTGGTAACACAAGATGGCAGCAGTACTGCATTGGTTGGTTTAGCACTGGACAAAACTTTGATTTGGGGCATTCCTTGGTTCCTATCACAGTTCTATATATAAAGGGCCCAAAACTGCAGTGGAAAACAACTTTTGGTAAAAATTGAGGATGGGGTCTGAGAATAATCTTATCTCTGGTGAAGCGTGTATAAGGTGGATCTGCCATGAGGGCTGCAATTTCACCATGAGGGCTGCATCGCGCAGGTGTAATCGTGACGAGAAAGGACACTTTCATGGCCAGGTGCTGCATGAAGACCACCACTAATGGTTCAAAGGGTGGTCTTGTCAATGAGTTCAGCATTAGGTTAAGACCCCATGATGGAACAAGTAGGCATATATGTGGACGTGCTTTGGATAGACCAGCTAAGAATCGTTTGACGATCGGATGAGCAAACACCAAGACATCATTTACCAGTTCATGAAAGTCTGGATGGCCAAGAGATGAATTCTTATGGAAGTGATGGAGAGCGCAGCGGCACTGAGGTCAATTAAGTATTCCAGCACAGTAGGTATTGGGGAGGTATGTGCTTGTAGATGGTATTGATTGTACCATTCCTGAAACCAATTCCATTTGTTTTGATAGGTGCATCTCATAGAAGGACGACTACTGAGGAAGATCTGTTTTACTCTCTGAGAGCAGGTAAGTTCATCATTCTGGAGCCATGAAGAAGCCAGGCGGTGAGCTTAAGAGCCTGACGGTTTGGGTGATAGGTTTATCCATTGTGTTGACTGATAGGAAAGAGAATGGGGTTGGCAATTGACAGGTAATGGAGGTAAGGAAACCAATATTGTCTCAGCCAGTATGGAGCTTTCAGAATGACCTTTTCTCAGTCTGCTTGGATCTTGTGGATTACCCTGGTAACCAGGGGAATTGGGGGGAATGCATATGACAGAAGACCTGTCCACGGTATGGTGAAAACGTCTCCTGCCCGAGTGCTTGCCCTGACCCCGTCGAACAGAAGCTGTGACATTTGCAGTTGACTGCTATTGCAAAAAGATCTATGACCAGAAACCCCCACTGTCAGATTATGGGCAGGATGATTTTGAGGCTGAGCTCCCACTCACGTTCAGAAAAATGTCTGTTCAGTTCATCCACCATAGTATTCTATTGGCCTGATGTGTACATTGCCATCTGTGTGATGTTGTTCTTCACACACCAGTTCCAAAACTTGTTTGCCTCGGCACCTAGTAAGAATGATTGGGCACCTCCCTGTCTGTTGATGTAATACATACATGGAGCGTTGTCCATGTGTGGTAGGAAATGGAGACAAGCATTGCGGACCCCCCTGAATTCCAAAATATTGATGTACAGTATTGCCTCTTGATATGACCATCTGCCATGGACTGTGTGATGTCCGCAGTGAGCACCCCAGCCCAGAAGGGAAGTGTCTGTAGTTATTACCTGTGAAGGGCCTGGTTGGTGGAAGGGCACCCCAGAAAGGTGATTGTATGGATAGGTCCACCACTGCAGTGATGTCAGCACCAATGCTGTAGCTGTAACTGGTTTGGCGAAGTTGTGTTCGTTGGGGATATACATTGTAGACATCTCATATGTAGTCTCATGAGAAGTACTTCAAAGGTAGTAGCCTAGGGCCTGAAAACGTGCAAATGTTTGCCACTGGGAATTAGAGAATGTTGTCTATTATGTTGCACAGGGTCTGAAAGCAGTTTAGAGGAAGAAAGATTCTGGCCACAGTACAGTCTAGTAGTGCTCTAATAAATTCTATTCTTTGGGTGATATCCAGAGTAGATTTTTGTATGTTTATCAGAAGACCCAGGAGGGAGAAAAAAAATCTCAGGTAATATCTGTCATGACTATTGTGTGTTGTTGAGAAGTCCCCTTGATTAGATAGTCATCTAGGTACGAAATATGATAGCACCCTGCTTTCTGAGGAAGGCCATCACTACTGCCAGAGTCTTGGAAAACACACATGGTGCTATTGATAACTCAAAGGGGAGGACACGGTATTGGTAATGTTCCTTGCCCAGTGTAAACCAGAGTGAGCAGGGTGTATTGTTATATGAAAATATGCATCTTTATCTTTTTTCAGGAAAGAAAACACTGCTTGAAACTCTGTCTTCTACCTATAGGAAGTATTGTGAAGATCTTTGACGCTGTTTAATTTCTCTTTAAAACCCATATAATCCCATGGAGAAACGACACAGCAGGAATATTATTCCTTCTCTCTTTTATATGCCATTCATATAACAGTTTAAAGGACTCATTGATTGTCCGTCTTAGCATGTTTCAATTTAGGAATTAATATGAAGAGTTTAGAAGAAGAAAGGCTCTGGCCACAGTAGAGTCTCGTAGTGCTAGACTATTACAGGTGCAGTCTGAATGAATGCCATAGGTTTCTCTCAGGGCTGCTTCAGCTCTCAGGTATTCTGGTTTTTTTCCCCCTCTTAGATTCTATTATTCTTGGCATTTTGTTTGCCCCACTGTACTGATGTAGAGCTGGACTACAGGAGAAAACGTATTTAAACAGCACCTTCCTAGAGAGTACCAAAGATCATGCAGCACCTCAGTCTGTAAGTCCCATACAAAAGACTCACACTGTAAAACTGCATTGCACTTGATTTTGGTGCTTCAGAAGGAGAACAGGCTCAGTTACTTCTGCCAGGATAGAAGATAGTAGCATTGAGGCCACTCTTTTTTGACTTACATTTCAAAAACATCTGCCTTAGCAGGGTTGGTTGCAGAGACCTCTTTTAACTGGTGGATTTTGTGCCGCACCAAACTTCCTGATAAGTGTCCATGATTTCTGCTAGATCTTGATGCTCATGATTCCGTGGAGTAGATGCATATCAGACTTCATGTGTAAATCACTAAGTCATCTCTTTTTCTTATTAATGTACATGATTGGGAGACATTGTGAGGAGAAAAAGAATTGATTGTCTAAAATCTTTTTGAAAAAAATGACAAGTAGTCCTGTGAGACTAAACAAAATATATAGAATCACGAGTTGTTGTAGATAAAACCCACATCATCAGATGAATTGGAGTCAAACTTTTCTAAAACTTTTCTAAAAAGTTTTCCTAAAACAGGACTGATTGACACAGTACCACTTAATTACATTTAGCAGGTCCGCAGAGAATCTGCTATAGTGCAGTGGAGTAAAGTTATGTCAAAAGTACTATGACAAATGCCACATTCAAACATTGTACACAGATGTATACAGGAGGCATTGTATCATTACTGCTTTTCCAGTGTAGTCTGGTGGTCTGAGCAGGAGACAAGAAGTCATTTATCTTAGACTGTAGTCCAGGCTCTGCCACTGACCTCTTGTGTGACCGTGGGCGAGTCAATTAACCAATCTGTGTCAGGTCCCTCATCTGTAAAATTGTGTAATGTCTCTTATTCCATTCACAGAAATATTGTGAAATGTAACTCATTGTTAAAGGATTCTGAAGGTTCATGTAGTTAAATGATTATTAAAATGATCACTCATCCTGCACCTGAAATCCTATACAAAGAGCTGCCAGTCTCTAAACATGCAACTGTTATAGAGGTGAAACTCTGCTTCAATGATGGGATGAAGAAAGATCTTTTGAAATTGGGGAAAGAAGTGTTGAGTTGGTCCATGTGTACACAATGACAGGGCCAGTTTCAAGACCATGGTAGTCCCAAAAAAAATAGACACTTTCACTCGGGCCATGTCTTCACTTAGCAGAAGATCAATGTTGCCATGATTGATCTTCCAGAGTTTGCATGTCTGCATGGTTTGGGGGAAGGTGCAGGGAAATTGAACTCAGCTGGGTTGCAGAGTGGGGAGGTCCGGGGAGCTGGGCAGGCCTGGGCTGGGCTACAGGATGGGTGTGTGTGTGTGTGGAGCTCAGAGCTCAGTTTGGAGGAGGGAGGTGCCAGGAACCGGGGCTAGTCTCAAGGGGAGGGAAGGGCAGGGTATCAGCACTTGGCTCAGCAATTTTGTAGGGCTTGGGGGAGGTGCAGGGAAACGGGGCTCAGCTGTGCTGTGGGGGAGGCATGCAGGGCTCCAGTGCATGGCTCAGCTGGGCTGAGGTGGATGGGGGAAGGCATACGGAACAGATGGGCAGCTCAGCTGGGCTGTAAGGGGCTACAGGGAACTGGTGCTGCACTCCCTTGGATTGTGGGGCATGGTTTTGGGGGAGGTGCAGGGAACCAGCAGGGGTGGGCAGCTCAGTTGGGTTGCAGGGGATAGAGGTGCAAAGAAGCCTAGTGGGGAGGGGGAAAACCAGGAACCCTGAAATGACCTCCACTGGTCCAAAAATCCCTCATCTGGGACCAGTCAGGTCCAGAGGGTGCCAGATCAGGGAGGTCCAACCCCTACCCAAGTCCTCTCCATGCACCCTCCTTTGTAGCCAGACACCATACCCCCAATTTGCTCCTGCTCCCTCTCCCTAGCCAGACATTCACAAATATATGCCATAGTAAGTCAGGTCCAAAGTACTTAATAGTGTTAAAAAAACTGCATTATTGCTAATACAATGTTTTTAATGGACACTAAAAAGATCCAGAATGAGATTATTTCAAAAACTTCTAGCTGAGTTTGTCCCCTCAACCCAGCTGCTGAACGATAAATAAACACCTAACTTCCATTGATTTCAATGAGAGTTAGGCACCTAAATACTTTTGAGGATCCTATTTAATTTTTAGTGGAAGGTGGGCACCCAATTGGCTGAGACACCTTTGCAAATCTCACCCACAGTGACTCAAATGTTCCTGAAGTTGACTGATTCTACAGTGCAAAAATCTTTGAAAGTGTCAAATCTTAAAATAAGTTCTACTCTGATTCCATTCAGTGGCCAAACTCCTGTTGACTTCAGTGAGAGCAACAATAGCTCCTCAGGATGTTTTCTCCTTGGAATATTTTCTAAGAAGCATAACATTATCTTACCATGCTGTCAGGATGTCATCTTGATAGTTCTAATATCCTACAATAGAACATTCTTCTTTCTGGCTGCGTGCTGAAGATGACCATCAATGGAGTGCTTGTGAATGAGCTTCCTCATGTGACAGTCATAGTTGGATCATGCATCACAAGAATAATCATTCAGTGCATGTTTGTAATCAAGAGCATGATATTGTTTATCTAATCAAATCTGGCAAAGTCTCCTTTAAACCATGCTTTGAAATGAGTTATACACCTTTTCCAGTTATACACCTATTTGAAAGTAAAGGACTGGTCACTTACAAATTTATTTTATAAACAACTTTTTAAGCAGCTAACTTCCTAAAGCTCTAATTAGAATACATTTTTTCACTAGTTTTATGCAGTAATTAAATATGTGAAAATTAGAGCTGTATGAAACCTGGAAATTCTTCCAAAATGAAATTCAGGCACAAATCAACCCAATTGTGCAAAGCATTTCCATTTCAAAAGAACTGCATATTCCAACAAAACATGTTTTTCCAACTTGCCATAGTAGAAATGAAATAGATGCACAATGCCTTATTACTTTAAAGTAAATTCAACAATCCCATGCCTTGGAATTCTCTGTGTTCCTAATCTCCTTATTTCCATGTGTTTTACTTTGTTCTTTGCCTTATGCATTGTCACATAGAGAGTCAACATATGAAAGGGGAAAAATTGTTGCTATCTTCATATGTTAAGGCATTAAAATATATACAGGCAGTCCCCGGGTTACATGGATCCGACTTACATTGGATCCCTACTTACAAACGGGGTGAGGCAACCCCGCACTAGCTGCTTCCCCCCAGCAGACCAGGGAGACGCGAAGCTAGCGCTCCTCCCCAGCAGACTAGGGAGACGCGGAGCGGCTTTTCTCAGCAGACACCTCAGCTTGAGAATAAAGGATTGAGGGAAGTGAGGTGTGGGAGAATAAAACTGAGCTCTGGAGAAATGTTTGGCTAGAGTTTCCCCTACAATATGTACCAGTTTCGACTTACATACAAATTCAACTTAAGAACAAACCTACAGTCCCTATCTTGTACGTAACCCGGGGACTGCCTGTATATTTCCAACAATTACTGAGACCAGTGATTTCCTAGCAATTGTGAGAATTATTGATAGATTAATACATTTTTCCGAACTGGCACATATACAGACAATGCTGAGAATATTTTCTTATAAACTCAGCTGTTGATCCTCCAATTGGACATATCAAAGCATAGAACATTATACTGCTGTACATTCAGAATACTATTTGATCACAAAACAAAATCAGATAATTTTATTCTCTTCAAAGAAACTGAGGCTTTTCAAATTCACAAAGCTTATTTTGCAAAATGTTCTGTTAGGGCTAATGGCTATGCCTGCTGTCACATGTTAATGGAGTACATTTAGATGGAAAGGACACAGTCAGAAAATGATTATCCTGATTGAGAGGAAAGATCTTTCCTATAAATAAGAATATCTTCTCTCTTAAATACAAGAGTATCCACATTTTCTGAAGTTTGCAGATTAGATAAAAAAATTCCCTGACATGCCAAGAATTGTGAGATGGCTTAGAAAAGTGATTTGCTTTATTTTTTTAAAGTCATGGTGTTTGTCATTCTGCAATTAGTTTGCAACTTTATGCAAGCTGTTTGTCTCCAAGCATTAGTATATTTGTACCAAATAACATGTCAGACTTCATAAGGGTTTAGATTGTCCTGCTTCAAATATTTTGCAGATAAATAAAGTTGCCCATTTTTTATTTGAGCAGCTAGTCAAAAATGCAGGATCTAAGAGAAATTCCAGTTAGAAATAGAAATATATGCACTCTAGTATTTTTTTTAATGCCATTTTATTTACTTACAAGAAATATACTAAGTCTCACTTCACCAACTGCATGAGGAACCAAAACGAAAACACCAGTTTCTTAGCTTACAACCTGGCTTATCCTCCTTGGACAACACATAACGCAAAAGTTTTCTCTCCAGCTATTTTCCATGGTCATACATGGTACTCATCAGCTACTGTTGGTCTCTCTCTTTGTTCTCATCATTTTCATTTTACATGTGTTCTGCTTTCTCACACAAACACAGAAACTCTCTCAGCAAAATCCCTCCACCCAAGCAAACTCCAGGCTATGGGTTCATTATCCCTTTTTGTTTTAGGTGAGGGGCTTCTGATTAACTCAGTGGGTGCACCTACACAGCAGAGCTTAACTCAAAATAAGCTACGCAAATTGAGCTACGACAATTGCGTAGCTTATTTTGAAATTGGGAGCATCTACACTACACTTATTTTGAAATAGAGCCCTCTTCCTCTGACTTCCCTTACTCCTCATGCAATGAGGGTTACAGGAGTCAGAGTGAGAAGTCCTTCAGCTTGACAGTATTTCAACATTATTTCAAAATAACTGCCGACTGTGTAGACATGGAGTAAATTATTTCAAAATAATGTTGCTGTGTAGACGTAATCTTGACAGTTACGTCAATTGACTGGAGTATTCACACACAGTCTCAATGAGGTTCCTGATCCAAGCAGTATCCAGTACCTCGTAGCATAACAACAGCATCCCAAGCTGCAGCCACATCGCTACGGGATAATAAGTCTTTGTAAAGACACATAATAGATACTTTCAATACAATATGAATTACAGCACAACAGGTTATTATTTAGGACAGTGTGTGAGGGCATGAACTCCATGCTATGAATATATAATTTGAGAGACTGATCCTGAATTAAAAAATAAAAGCCTTAGCAGCACTTGATTTAATAATCCATCAACTAGCATGTCATAAATTTGTGACTGACTGTGGCGGGCCCCTCCCGCCTGAGTCTGTAACACAGTTTAAAGTGGGCCCTTTAAGACAAGGCCAAGGCCCTCCAGCCTGAGTCCAGAACACAGTTTAGGGTTGTAGCAGGGATGCACCCCAAATAGGGGGACCCAGGCCCACCCTATTCCACCAGGTCCCGGCCCAGGGCCCTGCGAACGACCGGGCAACGGGTCACTCCCTCGGTGGGGCAATCCGGCCGAAACGCACCGAGGTTCTCTGGGCAGGAGAGGAGGCTCCTGCTCCTGCCCTGGGCCACTTCCTACCTGGTTCCCTGGGGTTCCTTCCCCTGTACTCGCCCAGCTTGCTGCGACCTCCGGGCCAGTGTCTCCTCGGCAGGCAGTCCCTGGGTTGCACCAGCTTGCCTCCGCATCCCCTCCGGCCTCTCCTGGAGTCTCGGTCAACAGCTGTGTGGGAGCCCTCTTCACAGGTCCTTCTCTTCCGGCTGACTTCCCAGACTGAGTCCTTCCCCAGGCTTTTATAGTGGAGCTCAGCCTGGGCATGCTTGGTAGGGCTGTGGGGGAGGGGCCCCTGCAGCCATGTAACCCTGGCTGGGCCCTTCAGGTTCAGTGCGAGGCTGCCTCGCCCCGTCACACTGACCTAAAGAAAAAAAATAAGAACAAGGATAGGGTAAGTCACAAGTCAGAAGCCAAACCTCATGCAGTACAAAATCCTCTTTCTAATCAGCATAGCAGATGTTACACTTAACCTGTGTCTTCCACTGTGGGATCTGAACATCCCAGACTGAGCCAGATTTCAAACCTGTTACAAAGTCTCCTTCCACTATATACTTTAAGGATAGATAATTAATGATGGGTAAACTTACTGGGACAGAAAAGCCTTTAAACAGATAATGCCACCTAGTTCTTACATTGCGCTTTTATCCACAGATCCTGTTAATAAGATGGGCCCTGCAACTCTTACTTTGACAAAAATGCTCAGTGTAACAACTGCAAGGTCAGGGTCATAATTAGAAGAGTGAACTCAAACATATGTGCACAGCATTCCAGCCAGTACTACAGGACATAATTCAGAACAAGTCAAGGGACATTAGTCATTCATTAGTATGCATTTATAGATTTTAAGAAATAAGATAAAATCATTATCCATATCCAGTATTTTCTGGTGCTTTTTGTAAGCACTTATCGTAGGGTTTTAGCTTCTCTGACATTCTCCAATTTCCTCTAATAGCTCCAAACATCCTCCAAGTTATAAAAATAGAATCATGTCCAGTTTGCTCTAATCTTAGATGATCAGGATATTAAAATGCTGAGGTACTGCTAAGATTATAGTCTTTTTTCTCTCATCAGTCAAAACATCTTTTCATTACCATCCTGGGAGTATATTTTGGGTTAAACTCCCATCTGACTTCTTGTTTGTCTATAAATTTTGTAGTAGCAAGACCAAAATTTCATGCAACTATTTTACCCGTTAGCATCACAGGCCTCAGGGTTAGTGGAGAAAAACCCTTTTTATCAGTTATTCTTTTGGTCCAATCTAATCAAGAGGTCACTTCAGGAATATACTGTTGTATTAAGATTTACTCATGTGGAACAATGGCCAATTTTACATATATAATTAGAGAGCAATCATTTCTTTACTATTACATATCACATTAATTCTGATAGCACCCAAAATTTATTAGACACATTTTATGTTGGTTTTGCTTGGTTTTAAAGTGGTGGGTGTGGGTTTTTCCCCCCTGAGAGGGAGTGTTTTGTTTTTAATGTACTAAAATTATAAATGTCAACTCTGGATTCATTGTTTTATCATGGGCTCCTGAATCTTTTCAGCAGGTATGAGAGTGTAGCTCTCGGAGGGTCTCCTTTCCCTACAGGTCAATGGGCGGCCACTCCACCTCACTATACGCCAGCTCAGTCTCTCATGAGGAATTGGCTATGCCACCAGTTAGGGTCTTAGGCCTGTGGTCAGGTCATGCCCACAGTCAGTAAGAATCCTCTTGGGAGTGATGGTCATGGACCCTCCCATCCCTAGTACAATCATCCCATTGCTTCTATTCGATAGGGTCTCCTGATCCCTTCCCTCAGATAACTGTTCCAAACCATTCTCTACCATAGTACTTGTGTAAAGAACCTGAAAATGGTTTCTTACTTCTAACTGCATTGGGGGTCCATAAGTTCTCCTCTTTCTTCTAGAGATCTCATGCTGCCAATTTTCTTTCCCACTCTGTATTGCCCTCTCTGATTCTTCAGCATACTGTTCCTGCAGTACCAAACTTTGACTTCTATCCAGAAAGTCTTCATTTTCTCTGATGCAAGAAAGAGGCTATCCTCATGAATACATGAGTACTTTGTCTGAGGTCTTCGGCAGTAAGGCATGTGATTCATGGGGAAATTAAATTAAGAATAATTTCCAATTATAAATCCTGAGACTCTTGAACAAATTGTTAGCTAAAACTCCACAAAAATAATTTAGATGTGAGGTGCACATCATCATTCCACCTTGTCTCTTTTACATCTGGGTTTCTTGGTGTCTGTGACTTCAAGCCACTAACCCTTCTTGTCCATCTAATTAAAAATGTATGCTTGTGGGGGGAAAAACCTATATAATTGAACAGTGGCCTCCTATCAATCAAAAGCTAATTTAAAAGGACACAAACAACCTTAATATTTTTATTTGGCATATCAGAAAATAAAAGTGGTCAAACAAGAGTCAACCTTTTAATCACAATAAACCTCAAAAACAGCTGGAGCATACCTGTATGGTATGGAATTCCAGAGTCCATAATTTAGGCCAAAACCTCTACTACTATAAAGTAGCAAAACTTTACAGAAGATCTGCCCTTAGTGTATTTCTTGAATAAATGGTTTTATACAAATCTCATACTTTTCATGATGACCAAATACATCTAATAGCCGAAATTTTCAAAAAGCAGAATTTAGCTCGAAAGTAAGGAATGATAGATTTTTTTTACCTTAGAAACATTAGTTCTTGAAGGTAATTCAAAATAGCTTGCCTGATTTTAATTAAAAGACAAAAAGAGGCCTTTTTCTGTCCTAAAAAATAATTTTTGATCGAAGATTAAGAAACATTTCAGGCTGAAAGATTTGATTTTCCTTTAAAAAAACCTAGAAAGGAATCAAAACTAGGGCTAAGGGCCTAGAAAGCTATAATCAAAGTAAATTCACAATCATTTTAAAAAATGATTTTATTTACATTGCATCAGTTAAACAATTTATTATATTAGGTGACAGTCTATAAGAACAAAAACAATTTTAAAATAAAAAACTTGTCAGGCCAAGTCCAAATGAACAAAACCAAACCGCTCAAATATTTAAGAAAACAGACAGCTAACCAACTTCGAAAACACAGTACTCTAAAAATGTAAATGGTTTGTGGCATATGAAATCTAACATTAAGACATGCCAAAAATAGCCAAGATTAAAAAGATAGTTATTGACCATTTAGAGTAGAAGCATAATTGATTAATTTATTCATAATCATTCAAATCATCAGCTATCAGTTTCCCTTTTTTTTATTTCTTCAAAGAGCAACATTTTGGCATTACTGAATTTTTTAAAAATAAATTTCTTTTCTTCAGGCATATCATACTCATTATCTCCTGCAAACTAAAGTTCTTATTCCAAGATAAATGAAATCAATTTTTACATTGCAATTGTATTGCTTTAGGGAATATGCATATTTCTCTCTCAGATAAATCCAAGTACCTATACATGTCTAAACTGGCTATATAACATCACTTTTTCCAAAACATGCACAAAAATAATATGTAAATCTCCATAAAATACCAAGCAAGATAACCAGAGCCTCCTTAATTCTTTTTTTTTTTGCGGGGGTGGGGGAAATACCATTTAAAATCTAGATGGAATGTCTGAGCACAAATTCCAAAGGCATTTCAAGAATCAGTGTCAGGAATATCAAGTTTACCTGGAACAAAAACAATGTACAATTTTTAATTTTTTTTTTTTTTTTTTTTGGATGGAGCAATATATTGAGCCAGATTCCTACACTAAGGACTGTAAAGAAGCCTGAAAGTATGTAAGTATGCTTCCTTACTTTACAGCCTCTTATTACCACGCGAGGTAACCAAGAACCTTGGTTTGAATGGGGATCTGTTCCATTGTTTTTTATAACTATGTAAGTAAGGGCTTTAAACTCCTTCATGTGCTGTTCAGACACCCTCTGTAAGCACAACAAAAGAGAAGAGCTGGTGAACAAATGCATTTGCTAAATTTTATTTTTTATTAGTCCAGGCTGGAATGTGTCACCAGGAATCAGTAACCATCTCCCCAATATCCTGAACCAAAACCAGGCCAAAGACAGCAACCTCACAATGTCTATAGCACATGGTTGAGTGCCCTAGAGCAGCCCTCTTTGCATCTAGTTTTCTCTAGGAAAGGTGAAGGGGTGGACAGCCACAGGTAACAAAAGCCTCAGGCACGGAATTCAATCAAATTTACATAAAGGCATTAGATCACAGCAAATTAATAGTTCATTGGTTTCATGGGTCAACTATAAGTTGTTGATTTTGCTTATTTTCAAATGCTTATCTACTGCAGCAATTCTCAACTAAGGGTCAGGGCCTCCTTGGGGACTTCGAGTAGATTTCAGGGGGCCCACCAAGTAGGGCCAGCGATAGATGTGCTGTGGTCCAGAGCAGAAAGTTAAAGCCCCACAAGATGTTCTGAAGCCGAAGCCTGAGCAACACTGCTCTGTGGGGCCCCTGTGACATGGAACCCCAGGCAAATGCCTTGCTTGCTACCCTTGAATGCCATCCATGGCTTTTAAACGCAGAAAATCGGTTGCTGTGGCACAGACGGGCCATGAAGTTTTTCTAGCATGTTGGGGTGGACCTCAACAAAGAAAACAATTGAGAACCACAGTTTCTTGGGGCTCACTGGAATGTTGACATTCTGAAGCACAATACAGACCTGACATTCTAAACTTCCTATAAAGAAAAAAATACCCTCACAATGTAGAGCTTAGATAGGACAGATATGAAATAAAGAACTCAGAATCTCAAATAAGTTTTCATAAAATAATGTTCCAAAGCAAGACTAGACTAATAAGATACGCAAATTTGATAATGTAAGAATACGTCTGTGAAAGACTTAGAGTTCTTTTATAAATTATTTTCACTGAATACATCTGTTGATCAAGATAGTAGTTTCCTCATTGAAATCCCTACTATAAACCCACTTCTGGAACATTGCCCAAGAACCAATGTGCCTAAACTAAAAATCCAAACATCAGCCTCTTTATGTTGTCTCTGTATTTACTGAGGTCAGATATGTTGCGATGGGGTGTGAAAAATCTACCCAAGTGACATAAAAGCTGACCTAAACCATCATTTAGACTGTGCTGGTTTACTGAATTTTTCCATTGATCTACCTCCTCCCTCTTTTAAAGATATAGAAAAGCCCACAAGAACCACAACCTCACATTCCTACCCCATGACCCTCCTCACTACTACATTATAAAGTATATTACTGCTTCACTGTCTTTTAGCTAGAAAACCCTACCCCTCAAAGACCATATTTTTTCCCAATAACTCCCAGTAAATAGCATTATCTCTTTTGATCTAAGCAACAGGCCAAAATTCAGGGTCCTATCAGGTTTTTTTCCCCCAAGTAGGAGGAGATATTGCACTAAAGAAAACATCTAACTCACCAATCATGTTTATTTACAAAGAATGCACAAAATCATGTTTCACTGAACACAAGAAGAACCAAACAACAGGAGATAGTTCCCAATTCCTCTCAGCATCAACTCTATGTCAACCAGCACCCCCCAAGAACTTGCTCTCTGGATTTTCCCTCAGGGCTGTATCACCAACTTCTTGTTCAGGCTCCTTCTCTGTCTCTCTTCCCTTCTTCTTACTCACACAAACTCTTAGCCAAGCCATGACCAACCAAAGCCCTCTGGCAAGGGAAGTTACTCACCTTGTGCAGTAATTGGTGTTCTTTGAGATAGGTGTCTAGGTGCCCTTGTGCTTATAATCGGAACTTTTTAGCAGCAGCATTCCCCCTGGGTACTGGTACTCACATGTGGCACTGCCTATGATGCAGCAAGTGTGCTGATGCACACGCACCCTCAACCATCTCCTCAGTTCCTTCTCTACCATAGAGAGGTGTTAAAGCTCCGAAGCAGTAGGGAGGAGGGCAGGTAGTGGAGTGCCCACAAGGACAGCCATCTTGAAGAACACCAGTTACTGCAAAAGGTAAGTAACCTCCCTTTTCTTCTTCGAGGAGTGTCCCTGTGGGAGCTCCACTGTAGGTAACTGTGGAGCAGTACCCTGAGGTTTCAGAAGGAGGGGCTTCCAATCTCATTGGTGGACTGCCAAGAGAACTGCTGTACCAGATGTGTACATTGTGAAGGGTAAGTATCTATGGCATAAGGTTTCGAAATGGTATGTGTGGAGGCCCACGTTGGTACTCTGCAAATGTTCCTGATGGGCACATTGTGTAGGAAGGCCGTAGATGTGGCCATTGCTCTAGTGTGGGGCTACTCAACACGTGGCCCATTAGTTTGCAGCCCGCAGTGTGATTTGGGGTTTAAGCGGGGCTCAACACACAGCCCGTGGGCGAGAGCCAAAACAAAAAAAGTAATCAATATAATGGTCACCTGTTGATATGCCTGTTTTAATAGTTACATTCTCCTCTGCTACAGCTGTTACACCTGTTTTAATAGTTACATTCCTTCAGGTAGGAATAAGAGATCCTCCGGAAAAGGGCTTTATTCGGGAGGATCGGGCCAGTCTAGACGCTCTTTTCCGGCTTTTCTACAAGCTGGAAAAAAGCGGCGGACATTTTTATTTAAATCCCGCGGGGGATATTTAAATCCCCCGCGGATTTCCCTATTATGAAGTTTAAAATTAGCATGCCCCTTTCGGAAAAGGGGCCAGTGTAGACACAGCCCAACAGTGGAGCAGCCACAGGGACACTCCTCGAAGAAGAACATATGGTTCAAATTCCTGGATTGGCTCTTGTACCACCTTTGTCTTAGATCAGCAGTTTCCAACCGCCAGTCCGCAGACTGGTGACAGACCGCGAACTGCTGCTTGCTAGGCCGCGGCACACTGCCAGGTCATGCCCCCAGCGGCTAATTGAGCCCTGCCCGCTGAGGAGCATAATTCCCTATAAGAGGTGTGTACTTGCCCTACTGGGACAGTGTCACTATAGCCCCGATTCCAGATTTGGCGGCAGCTACATGGCCCAGCTGGTGGGGCCGTGTGGAGGGCAACTACTACAGCAGCTGGGGCCAGTGCCACTTGGAGGGCAGCTGCTCCAGTGGCCAGGGCCTGCTCCATGTGGAGGGCAGCTGTAGCAGAGGAGAAGTGCTCAGGCGCCCCCAGGCCAGTCTCCCACCTCGCTTCTCATGCGAGAGGTGAGACCAGGGAACCAGCCACCCCGTGAGCCTGTTCTCCTGCCCATGCTGGCACTGCTATGCAGCTCCCTCCCCCCTCGGTGGGAGCCTCTCCCTGGCCTCCAGCTGCTCTCAGCCCAGCTAGTATGCACACTCGGGGACCTGCTGGTGCCTAGCCGTGCTGAGCCCTGGGGGCTGGCTCGGGAACCCCTGGCACAGCAGCCAGGATTGAACAGGGGCCACCACTACCCAGGTGGCTGAGGTGAAGGGACAAGGTGGCAGAAGTTCTCAGAGCTTCAGTCAGCGCCCCACTGCTTTCAGCCCAGCCGCTCCCTAGCTTGGTCCCCTCCTTAGCTCACACTTCCTTGACCCCTTCTTCCTTGTCCCTTCCCTTCTTCTCCATGTTCCCCCAGGTCGCTTATTGCGTGCGTACAGATGCAATATAAAGTAACATATGACCACTTAAAATAAATCACTATAATGAATATGCAAATATGCATATACATGAATTACCATAATGAATATGCAATTGTTTCTATACCGGTCTGCCAAAACTTTTTGAATGAGTTTCCCAGTCCACAGTTTAAAAAAGGTTAGGAACCATAGTCTTAGATGGCTGCTTAACCCAACCCACTGCAATAGAAAATGTGACTGATTAGCATTTTGGGATGGTTTATTTTAAAACTTGAACTTTTGAAGAATTCACATAAAAGTAATTTTAAGAGGAAAAAAATCTTCATCAAATTTATGTACTTACAAGTCACTCCTACTATGATCCTTGAATGCCAAATTTTATTTTTGTTTAGGCCACAGTATTTTCACTATCAAAGAACAAGGGAAAGGACTAGTTTGTAGAGAACACTGCTGATTTTTCATGTAGTGCTGCAGAAATAACTCCCTTTTCCTAAAAAATTAATTTTATCTTGTGCAGTAACGACTGTTCTTTGAGCAGTGTGCCCCTGTAGGTGCTCCACTGTTGGTGGTAAGTCATCCCCAGAGCTGCAGTTTGGAGCTTTTCTTAGCTGTTGTCAGTCAGGTCACACATGGATGGAAGGCACCACACACCACTGGCCACTTGGTGCCCCATGCACGCAGCCCAACCCCCCTTTCAGTTTCTCATCTACGTCCGAGGAGCTAAGGCTCCCAGCAGAGGAGAGGAAAGGAGGATTGTGGAGCACCCATGAGGACACATACATTGAAGAACAATTGTTACTGCACAAGGTAACTCCCTTTTCATCTTTGAGTGATGTCCCCATGGATGTTCCACTGTTGGTGACTACAAAACAGTATTCAGTCTGGATGGTGGGAGTCAGAGTTACTGCTTGGCAGCAGCAGATAGTATCAGTGTAGCCACCGCTTTATTGGCTGCTAGCTACAGCATGATAACGTAATCCCTGGCAAAAGTATGGTCAGATGACCAAGTGGCTGCCCAGTCGATGTCTTTAAGAGGCACGTTGTTTAGGAAAGCTGAAGATGTTGCTATAGTACGGGTGGAGTGTGAACTTGGTGGAGCTGTTAGTGGCTTATTGGGAAGAGAGTGGCATTGCAATATACAGAAAAATATCAGTTTGGAAATACATTTGGCTGAGATTGGAGTGTCCTTCAAGTGGTCTGCAATGAATACAAAGAGGCGCAGGGACCTTTGGAACGCTTGTGTCCTGTGTATACAGGGTATGGAGCATGGCATCCCTGGCGTATGCATGGGGTTTCGGAAAAAACGTAAGTAAAACTATGGGCTCATTGATATGGAAGGAGGTGCTGATTTTTGGCAGAAATGATGGATGCAGTTGTAAAGTTACTTTGTCCTTGGCAAATATTGTGTAGGGCAGGCCAGCCATTAACACTTCTATCTCACTAACCCTGCTTGCCAAGGTAATGGCTACTAAAAACAGCATCTTCATTGTAAGGAGAGAGGGTGGGCAAGTGGTCATGGGCTCAAAGGCGGGGAGGGGCTCAAAGCAGTCTAAAACCAAATTTAAGTCCCAGGAGGGTTCTGGGGCCCTCTGAAGAGGGTAGAGGTTCTGGAGGCCCTTAAGGAATCGCCTGGTGATGGGATGAGAAAGGCAGATGATCCATCAATCCCTTTGTGGAAGGCCATAACTACTGCCAAGTGCACCTTGACCGAGGAGATGGATAGGTCCCACTTTTCAGATGGTATATGTAGTCGAGGACAGAATGAAGCAAGCCTTGTGGGGATCGATGCATGTCTGTTGACACCAGGAGGAGAACCGTTTCCATTTTTGCAAGTAAGTGGTTCTGGGTGGATAGTCTCCTGCTATGGAGGAGGATGGTTCTTACTTGTTCAGAACACTAGGATTCGGCACTGTGGAACCAGAGAGGAGCCAGGCATGGAGGTGAAGTGTATGGGATTGAGGGTAGATTAATTTGCCCTGGTTCTGAGAGAAAAGATCGTATCAACATGGAAGTGGGGGTATGTCTACACTACCACCCTAGTTCGAACTTGGGTGGTTAATGTAGGCAACCAAAGTTGCAAATGAAACCCGGGATTTGAATTTCCCGGGCTTCATTTGCATATTGCCGGGCGCCGCCATTTTTAAATGTCCGCTAGTTCGGACTCCGTGCCCGCGGCTACACGTGGCACGGACTAGGTAGTTCGGATTAGGCTTCCTATTCCGAACTACCAGTACACCTCGTTCCACGAGGACTAACGGTAGTTCGGAATAGGAAGCCTAATCCGAACTACCTACTCCATGCCGCGTGTAGCTGCGGGCACAGAGTCTGAACTAGCGGACATTTAAAAATGGCGGCACCCGGCAAGATGCAAATGAAGCCCGGGAAATTCAAATGCCGGGCTTCATTTGCAACTTCGGTTGCCTACATTAACCACTCTAGTTCAAACTAGGGTGGTAGTGTAGACATACCCAGGGTAAGGTGATTCGACAGACATGAGCTGAAGATACAGAAACCAGGTCTGTCTGGACCAGGATGGAGCTATTAGGATAACTCGAGCCCTGTCCGACTGGATCTTGCACAGGATCCTGGGGGCGAGTGGGACAGGGGGAAAGGCAGAGTGCAACGGTTTGTTCTAGCAGATTAGGAATACATTGCCTGTGGAGCCCTTGCCCAGTCCAGCTCTGGAGGAGAAGTGAAGACACTTGGCATTGTTCCGAGTTGCAAAGAGATCTATTGCTGAGTAGCCCCATCTGTGAAAGACAGATGCAGTCACCATTGGGTGCAGCTCCCGCTCATGGTCTCTGGAAAAATCGCAGCTTAGAGTATCTGCCATGAAGTTGTTGACCCCAGGTAGGTATGATGCTTTTAAAGTGACCTCGTGATGAATGTACCAGTTGCAGAGGCAGATGGCTTCCACACAAAGGGACCAAGAACGAGCTCCTCCCTGCCTGTTTATATAAAACATGGTTGTCATATTGTCTGTGAGTATATGAACGGAGTGATTGGTAATGGTGGGAGTAGAATCCTAGAGCTGGAAGAGACCTCATGAGGTCATCAAGTCCAGCCCCCAATCCCAACTAAATCAACCCAGCCAGGGCTTTGTCAAGCCAAGACTTAAAAACCTCAAACTGTAGATTCCACCACCTCCCTGGGGAACCCATACCAGTATTTCACCACCCTCCTAGTGAAATAGTTTTTCCTAATATCCAACTTAGACCTCCCCCCACTGTAACTTGAGACCATTGCTCCTTGTTCTGCCATCTGTCACCACTATGAACACCCTCTCTCCATCCTCCTTGGAACCTCCCTTCAGAAAGCTGAAGGCTGCTATCAAATGCTCCCTCGTTCTTCTTTTCTTCAGACTAAACAAACCCAAATCCCTCAGTCTGTCCTTATAAGTCATATACTGCAGCCCCCTAATCATTTTGGTTGCCCTCTGCTGAACCCTCTCCAACGCATCCTCATCCTTTCTATAGTGGGGGGCCCAGAACTGGACACAATGCTCCAGATGTGGCCTCACCAAAGCCAAATAAAAGGGAATAATCAGTTTTCTAGACATGCTGGCAGTGCTCCTCCTAATGCAACCTAATATGCCATTAGCCTTCTTGGCTACAAGGGCACACTCTAAACTCATATTCAGCTTCTCATCCACTGTAATCCCCAGGTCCTTTCCTGCAGAACTGCTACTTAGCCATTCGGTCCCCAGCCTGTAACAATGCTTGGGATTCTTCCATCCCAGGTACAGGACTCTGCACTTGTCCTCATTGAACCTCATCAGATTTTTTTTGGCCCAATCCTCTAATCTGTCTAGGTCACTCTGGACCCTATCCCTGCCCTCCTGTGTATCTACCTCTCCCCCTAGCTTAGTCATCTGCAAACTTGCTGAGGGTGCAATCAATCCATCCCCTCATTCAGGTCATTAGTAAAGATGTTGAACAAAACCGGTCCTAGAACCGATCCTTGAGGCACGCCACTAGAAACCAACCGCCAACCTGACATCAAGCCGTTGATCACTACCTGTTGGGCCCGACATTCTAGCCAGCTTTCTACCCATCTTATCCAATCCATACTTTCTTAACTTGCTGACAAGAATATTGTGGGAGACCATATCAAAAGCTTTGCTAAAGTCAAGGTATATCACATCCACTGACTTTCCCATATCCACAGAGCCAGTTACCTTATCATGGAAACTAATCAGATTGGTCAGGCATGACTTGTCCTTTGCGAATCCATGTTGACTATTCCTGATCACCATCCCCTCTTCCAAGTGCTTCAAAATGGATTCCTTGAGGAACCCCTCCATGATTTTTCCCGGGACTGAGATAAGGCTGACTGGTCTGTAGTTCCCTGGATTCTTCTTTTTTAAAGATGGGCACTACATTTGCCTTTTTCCAATCATCAGGGATGTCTCCCGATCTCCATAAGTTTTCAAAAATAATGGTCAAAGGCTCTGCAATGACATTTGCCAACTCCCTCAGTACCCTTGGATGCGTTAAATCCAGACCCATGGATTTGTGTATGTCTAGCTTTTCTAAATAGTTCCTAACCTGTTCTTTCCCCACCAAGGGCTGTCCACCTCCTTCCCATTCTGTGTTGCCTAGTGCAGGGGTCTCCAAACTACGGCCCGCGAGCCGGATGCGGCCCGCGAGGCCCTCTCATCCGGCCCGTGGAGACCTTTTTGTCTACGGAAAAAAAATTACGGAAATTTACGTGTATCCTGCCAAGATCAGCCGCCGCTTACGTGGATGTTATGTTTTTACCGAATTAAAATAGAGGCACGCAGTAGTGCGTTATGTTTTCCAACCGATCATTACATTGCAAAACCTTATTTGCTGCTTACTTTTTCTACTTCTGTTCAGTCAATGAGATGATATAACACCATCTAGTGGCGGAGTTTTTAAATGGTTTGCTGCTGGTTCAAGACTTGATTATTTTGATCACAGTTTGCCAGTTGCAGTTTGACTGTTGCGATGAGGAGGTGTTGGTGTCAATTAGCGTCTGATTTCGAAACATGTTGCACTCTATTTTATTTAGTGATAATTTCCTTCGCGTAACAAATCTAAAGCCAGAAATGTCTGCTATTTTGGCATCCAGGAAACAATTTCACCATTCACACTAATACAGGTGTTCATGTGTAGTGTATCAATGTGTTATTAAATAATAACTGAGTAAAATAATATTAAATAAATAATTAAAAACAACATCCATGTTTTGATTGTTTTTTATTTGGACCTCAAGTGTGTAGTCGGCCCCCGAACTGCTGTTTGATAGTTAATGCGGCCCTCGGGCTGAAAAGTTTGGAGACCCCTGGCCTAGTGCATTAGTCTGGGAGCTGATCTTGTCTGTGAAGACAGAGGCAAAGAAAGCATTGAGTACTTCAGCTTTACCCACATCATCTGTCACTAGGTTACCTCCCTCATCCAGTAAGGGCCCCACACCCTCTCTGGTCACCCTCTTATTGCTAACATGCCTGTAGAAACCTTTTTTGTTACCCTTCACATCCCTTGCTAGCTGCAATTACAACTGCGCTTTCGCCTTCCTGAAAACTTCTCTGCATTCTCAAGCAATATATTTATACTCCTCCCTCATCATCTGTCCAAGTTTCCACTTCTTGTAAGCTTCCTTTTTGTATTTAAGCTCACCAAGGATTTCCCCAGTTAGCCAATCTGGTTGCCTACCATATTTGCTTTTCTTACTGTGCATCAGGATGGTTTCTTCCTGTGCCTTTAATAAGACTTCTTTAAAATACTGCCAGCTCTCCTAGACTCCTTTCCCCTTCATGTAGGCATCCCAGGGAATCCTACCCATCAGTTCTCTGAGGGAGTCGAAGTCTGCTCTTCTGAAGTCCATGGTGTGTATTTTACTACTCTCCTTTCTTCCTTTGGTTAGGATCCTGAAATCTACTGTCTTGTGATAACCAGGAAAGCAGTGGTCACCCACCTCTACTTCCCCTACTAGTTCCTCCCTGTTTGTGAGCAGCAGGTCAAGCTGCACATGGCCCCTGGTCGGTTCCTTCAGTACTTGTACCAAGAAGTTATCCCCAACAGTCTCCAAAAATGTCCTGGATTATCTGTGTACTGCCGTATTGGTCTCCTACCAGATATCAAGGTGATTGAAGTCCCCCATGAGAACGAGGGCCTGTGATCTGGAAGCTTCTCTCAGTTGTCGGAAGAAAGCCTCGTCTACCTCATCCATCTGATCCGGTGGTCTACAGCAGACACCAACCACAACATCACCCCTGTTGCTTCCACCTCTAAACTTAACCCATAGACTCTTAACAGGCTTTTCTCCCTCTAAATACTGGAGCTCTGAGCAATCAAACTGGTCTATTACATACAATGCAGCTCCTCCTCCTTTTCTCCCCACCTGTTCTTTCTGAACAGTTTATACGCTTCCATGACAGTGCTCCAGAGTAAAATGCCTATATGCATTTCTGAAGGCTCTGAACTCGAGGAGATTGATGTGTAATACCGCTTCATGTGGTAACCATCTGCCCTGAGCTGTATGATGGTGCAGATGTGTGCCCCATCCTATCAGTGAGGTGTCTGTCATAATTTGTATTGATGGCTCCAATTGATGGAAGGGAACCCCTGCGAGGACATTGTGGGGGACATCCACCAGTTGAGAGAGTTCAGCACATGTCTGGGGACGGTGACTCGCTTGTGAAGTGAATGACAGGATGGATTGTACATCGACACTAGCCAGTGCTGCAGGGCATGGAAATGGAGGCATGCATACTGGACAACATATGTGGTAACAGCCATATAGCTCATCAATTGAAGGCAGGTATGTATGGTAGTAGAAGGGCTCATTGATAGAGTGGTTGCTAGGTCCCAAGTGCAATAAAACATTGATGTGCGAGATGAACCCGGGCTGATATAGAATCGAAGTGAGCTCCAATGAACTCTATTTCCTAAATGGGATTGAGAGTTGACTTCTGTTCGTTTATAAGAAGTCCTAGATGACTGAATAGATGCTTGGTTTTTGAGACAATGCTGGTCGTTTCTGCTTGTGAGTGGCCCTTTATAATGCAGTTGTCCACGTATGGAAAAAATCACAACCCCCTGTTGTCAAAGGTAGGCTGCCACTACTGTGCAGACCTTCGAGAAAACTCAAGGGGCAGAAGAAAGGCCAAAGGGGATCCTGCACTGAAAGTGATCCTTCCCCACGGTGAAGTCTGTGAGAAGAATGTATTGTGACATAGAAGTACGTGTCCTGTAGGTCGAGGGCTGCAAACCAGTCCCCTTTGTCTAGTGCAGGAATAATTCAAGTCAATGTGACTATTTTGAAGCACTGTTTCCGTAGGAACTTGTTTAGCTTGTGTAGAACTAGAACTGGTCTCTAGCCCTGTGTGCTTTTGGGTCAGGAAGTAAGTTGAATAAAACCCTCTTCCCCTGTATAGATGGGGGACTCTCTCTATTGCTCCTAGTTGGAGGAGCCGATCGATTTCTTGCCTGAGAGGGGTCTTGTGAGAGAGGTCTCTGAAGAGGGACTGAGAAGGGGGCAGGATAGGGGAAAGTGAAGTGAAGGGAATAGTATACAGATGATTTCTAGCACCCACTGGTCTGATGTTATGGAGTCCCAATGGTGGAAAATGAGATGCAGCCTGCAGGCAAAAAGGTGTTTCTGGCTTATTGTCATTGGATGGTTGGGGAAGTCAAGATCTTTGACCAAAACTTCCAATTTGGTGCTTGGAGGCCTGGGAGCCAAAGGAGCGTGACTGAGGTGAGCACTTCATCTGGGGCCATTATCTGGATCAGTTGCAATTGTACGCTTTGTGTTGGGGGTGGTTGTAGTAGGTGCCCTTGTTTCTGTTGTATGGGATATGATGGCGTATACATGCCCAGAGGCTGGAGAGTGGTTCTGGAATCCTTGCTGTTATATAGGATCTCATCTGTGTTAGCTGCAAACAGCTTCTGTTTATCGAAAGGGAGATCCTCCACCTTGGTTTGAAGCTGCCTGAGCACTCCTGCTGCATGCAACGAGGAGGCTATCCTCATCACAACTGCTGTGACCATTGATCTAGCCGCTGCGTCAGCCAAGTCAATTGCCAAGAGTAGTGATGTGCAGGTGATGATATATCCCTCGTGGACATATCTAAGGAAGGGCTTTTTTAAGTCTGGGAAGTGTTCCATAAGTCCGGCCAGTTTGGAGTAGTTGTCAAAATCATGGTTAGCTTAGAGTGCAGAGTAGTTAGCAATTCTGAGTTGTAGTGTGGCTGAAGAATATATTTTTCCCCCAAAGAGGTCTAATTTTCTATGCTATTTGTCGCTGGTTGCCAACTTAAACTGAGGGGCTTTCGAGCATTGGTTTGCTGCATCCACCACCCACATATTTGGTAGGGGATGGGAGAAAAGGATGTCTAGGTCTTTAGGAGGGACAAAGTACTTCCTGTCCACTCTTTAGCAGGCTGGCTGGCTGGAGGTGGGTGTTTGCCATATGTCATCAAACACTTCCATAATGGCTTCATTGATTGGTAGTGTAATCCTTTCCTGAGAGGAGAGGCAGATGTTCTTCAGGAGGCGATGCTATTTCTTCTTTACCTCTTGAAACTGAACTTATTGGCTGGTGGCGACCCTCTTAAAAAGTTCTTGAAATTGTTTCATGTCATAAGTGGTGTGCATGTCCTCCAGAACTTCAGCTTCATCAGGAGATGAAGATGAGTTGTCTCTAAGGGTATGTCTAGACTACATGGCTCTGTTGCCAGAGCCATGTAGATTAGTTTACTAGACATACCCAAATGAAGCTGCGATTTAAATAATCACGGCTTCATTTAAATTAAAATGGCTGTTGTGCTGTGCCGATCAACTGTTTGCATACTGGGGAGGTCGACAAATGCCTTTGATGTCGACCGCGGAGCATCCAGACTACAGCGCTGAGCCAACAAGCAGCTGATTGCCACAGCGCGACAGCCATTTTAATTTAAATGAAGCCGCAATTATTTAAATCGCGGCTTCATTTGGGTATGTCTAGTAAACTAATCTACATGGCTCTGATGACAGAGCCATGTAGTCTAGACACACCCTAAGGGTACGTCTAGACTACATGCCTCTGGCGACAGAGGCATGTAGATTAGGCTACCGGACATAGTAAAATGAAGTGGCGATTTAAATAATATGCCTCCTGGGATGAGGTTTACCTGGGTGGTCGACAAATACCTTTGATGTCGGCAGGGGAGCGCCCAGACTATCGCGCTGAGCCGACAAACAGCTGATCAGCTGTTTGTCGGCTCAGCGCGGCAGCCATGTAAATTTAAATGAAGCGGCGATTATTTAAATCACCGCTTCATTTTACTATGTCCGGCAGCCTAATCTACATGCCTCTGTCGCCAGAGGCACGTAGTCTAGACGTACCCTAAGAGAGCTCTCTGGAGCTTGCATTTCAATGTGATTTGAACCTCCTCTCCCTCCGAATCAATCGTAGTCAAGAGGATGTGGGATGGGGAGAGCTAGTGGAAGCCCCTTTGCCGGAGTAGACGAGGCCATGGAGCAGCATCTATGAGATCCCATGCTCCCATGGGGCCCAACAAGGTGGATAATGGAGAGGAGGGTTCAGCCACTCTGGGTACCACGGCAGGTAGTATGGTCTTTCCCGGTACTGATGATAGTAACAAGATGCCGTAGAGAGGAGTGCTGTGAAGAAAAGACACTCCCTTTGATTGTATTCAGCAAGTCCGGGGAGCGTTCATTCAACAACTGAGATCTTACAGAGCATGGAGATGTGTAAGGTGAAAGAGGCACTGGAGAAGGTTCCCTTGATAGTGGGAGGGAACCCAGGTGCCTGGTTTATTATCAGGTGCTGGTGAGTTATGAGGAGCTGTGACTGGCTCCATGCGGTCAGCATGCTGCGGTGCCTGTGCCGTAGCCTCTACAGGAGGAGGCATCTTTATGATGTCAGCACACTGGGAAGCAGTGCCGAAGACTTGCAAGGCTGCTTCGCTGCCAGTTCCAAGCTCTTGCCCGGTGCCAGATCTTGTTTGTTGGCATAACTTCTCCAGTTCCATTGATGACCATGCCAGCCCCAGGTTAACGCGGGGTGCTGCTGCAATGGTGCCTACTGAGGATCTTGGCACCAAGATGCCGGAGGTGCTAGGCACATCTCCTGGGTTCACTGTGGCAGATGGGTTAGAGGGTAATGACTTCACCGGGGAGACCCCTCTGTTCTGGTGTTTGTGAGGCAAGAGGGAAGCAGCCCTTTTCCTCAGCAGGTCTCTTGGGGGCAGAACTGGCTGTGGCTCTTCTGTCGGTTGCAGCACCTTTTCAAACACTAGCCTCCAGAGCAGAAACTCCCAGTCCATCCTAGCCCTTGCTGTAAGGCTGCAGCAATGGTCACATTTTTGGGGTGAATGTGACTCCCCAGTGTATACACAAAATGTGACCATCAGAAATGGGCATGAGGTCATTGCACTGCTGGCACTTTTTGAACCCTGGAGAGCTCGGCATAATAGTATATAGTCACCGTTCACTGAGCGTGAGGGTGGCCAATAAAGCTTCTACTCAAGATGTCTGTTCTTTCTTGTTTTGTTTTGTTTGTTTTGTAAAATCAGGAGAAAATGAGGAGAAGGAGGGTGAAAGCAATTGCAGCATGACAAAGGCTGAGCTGCCGCCGAGGGTGAATTATCTTTCTTTTTTTTAAGAACAAGGTACAAGCAATGAGTAACTAATGAAGAAATGCTAAAAATTGGTAAAAGAGGCAGAAAAAAAACTGTAAAGCTGCGTAAGGAGAATAAACGCCTGAGGCGAAACATGAGCTCTGTCCGCAACCAAGGGTGGTGAGGAACTGAAGGGGGGGAGGGTCGGCCTATGGGGTGCCAAACCACCAGTGGTGTGAGGTGCCTTCTGGGCATGCACAGCCCAACAACTGCTAAGAAAAGCTCCAAACTATGGCTCTGGGGATGACCTGTCACCAACAGTGGAGCACCCATGGAGACATCACCCAAAGAAGAATGTAGGCATACAAGGATTGTGGAAAACAGTGGAATATTTGTGAGGAATCCTGGAGGGCATGATTTTGTGATCTAAGTATCAATTATATTTTAAATCTCCTCAGGACATGGTCCTTTGTCATTTAAAGCAATGAACAGACTGTTGGCACTGAAGAAATTAATCTGAAATACATAGCGCTACTACAGGTCCAAATCTTGACAGGATATTCTAAGCATCCTATCTTTAAGGGACCTGCATAATATACATTTCTTGGACTGTGACATTTGGGACAGAATGCTCAATATTGAAATATTTTGTCATATTTGTTTAATTATTAGCAGATTTTACAGAGCAGGTTTTATCATTGTATGCCTAAAGAAAACACTCATTCAGAAAAGGGAGATAAATGATCAAATGTTCCATTTTCATTTATGCTATTGTTGCTGACAGCAAGCACTTAAGATTTCACATGAAAATGTGTCTTGTGAGCAAACGCATTATGGCTACCTTCTACCTTTTTTTTTTTTTTTAAGAAGAATTTACATGTTAGTCATAAAAGAGAAAAAATGACTGGGGATTCAGTCCATCAACTAATTTGTTTCTGATATTTAAACAAATGCTGTTAAGTATAAATGTAAGACACTCTTTCTGTGAAGGATTTTCACATTAGACACTAGATAATAACAGTAAAGGCAAGGCTAAATTCCAATCTCATATTTCATTGAAAAGTTTAGGACAGATCTGTTTTCTTCACACATCATACCCATTCCATTGACTTAGTCCTACTGATGATTGTGCCTACTTCAAATGCATCCCATATAATATTTTGAAAGGAGACAGGACATGGCCTTATAGATATGCTTCTTTGTTCCTACAAGTGACTGAAGGTACAGTGATTTTATCTTTTTTTTACCTCTTCCCTCCCCTCACCCATAGCTCCAAAATGGACCATCCACTCCAATGCAATTCCTGCTTTAAAGCCCCTCCCCAAATAAATCACACAAACATTCAAACAAGTAACATACTGTATTTTTTATTTGTGGATAAAAATTAAGGCTCACAGTACTTGATATCATTTCACAAGCAAAAAAATGTTTAAAAAAATTGAGAATGATGGGAACTATCCCCCCCATACAAATTCCTTTTTAAATGTTGACATGTCTCACCGAAGACCTGAGGTGAACAAGTTGTACAGGGCAGCTACACTTCTGGCTTTAATAAGCTATGTGCTAAATTTACTTATATTCTAAATGTAAAAATGTGCTATTCTCCCTTGCATCTGGCTGTACTACATATGTTGACTCCATAAAACCATTAAAGGAAGAATTGCTGGGATGGCAATTGATGTCAACCTCACTCAGAATAATCCAATACTTCCTAACTTTTTAGTATGAGTATTGAACACAAAAGATGGGAGACATTTTAAGACCTAGGAAACTTTCTGAAATAAGACATTCTGTTCATAATGCAGTATTTTATATACCCTAAATATATGCTAATATTAATTTTTCTAGTAAAAAAGATGTTCCTAAAAATATGGGTCATGTCAAACTCCACTTTATTAATAGGGACCTGAAAGCAATCCACTATGTTGTAGATCAGATACGATGACAATGTGCACATCAAACTTCATATACACACTGTATATGTGTATATACTATAACCATAGTTTAGATGCAACTCTTATGACAGTTTGACATGCACCAAATATGAAAAATGTTCTTCCTGAACGTACATCAAACTCAATGTTGCAGACACTAGGGTACAATTTATTTACCTTTATGTCATATTTAAACCTCTGAATGCTATAAGGAGGCTCTGTATTGTCTCTCCTTTTGAACTGCATCAAAGCTCTGAGACGATATATAGTCCATATTTACTTACATGAATGCCAACTAAAAGGATTTAGAAGAAAAGGCCTAATTCTAAAATTTAAAGAGATGCCCTCTAATTTTGGTAACAAACTTTAATTTGTTTCATTCTCCATCTCTTCTCCCTTCTATCTGGTCTGAAGATCTACTTCAGAACATTCGCAGAACTGGTGACAGCAGCAATAGCAAGTTTACCTACAGTAAGTGATAAAGGCTACATACCAAGTATTTAGACAATGTGCAGTATCTCTACAGCTCATTGAAATGAAATTGCTCTTTATCTACTTTTGACTGTGTAATTTGCTTATAATCTTTCTCTATATATATTCATGAAAATAACTATCCTCAGTACACTTACAACAAAAATTATAGTATTAAGGCCATAATTTTATCAGGGAGTTTTGTTAAAACTGAACTATGGAAGAGGAGTTAAAATGGGACGGAAAGATGGAATATTCTTCTGTCCCAATGAATACTTGTTAACTTTTGGTCATTATAGTGACTCTAATTGAAAGTTTTTACAGCTCATAGACCAAGAGCAAGACTGCATTATAATAGCAATTTTCATCCAAAAACCTCATTTAGTTCTAGAAGGATGGCTGTAGTAATTATCTCCATTTTAGACATGAGAAAACTGAAGCACACAGAGGTTAAATTTACATGACTTCCCCAAGGTGTCAAAGCAGGAGAATTAGGATTGGAAACAAGTCTCCTGTGCTTTAGCCACTAGAGCCTTCGGCCTCCTCCCAGTAAGCTAGCTATACTGTGAGATGTTCATGAAACTTTTCAGAAAGCTTGAAGATGCTACGGTACAATATCACACCCCATAATGAAGATTCATAACTCCCAAGTGGCATGGATAAAAGTATCATGACACTAAAAACTGATAAATTAAACTAAACTTTTATACTATAAGCCTACGTAGTAGTACTAAAAATGGGAAACGTGGAATCAAAAGGTGGTCAAACTTATTAAAATAAATGTATATCAATCATTATTCCAGTTCAAAAATCTATGTAATGGAAATAAGTGATCAGCGAAAGCTCTGAACTAGCTCACTTTATAAAATATATTTAACAGATATAGCCAAAATCCATAAAAAAGGTAATTTCACAGCTGAATGAAATACAGTTTCAAAAATGGACATGAAGAAAAGAATGGATATGGATACATAATTAAGGTTCCAACTGTGCAAGTATCTAATAACGCTGCTCATATCAGAACCCTTTAACTGTTACAAGAATAACATTTCAAGGACTGCAGTTATATGAGATCCCCAAACTTATGCGGCTGGAAATACTTAGCCTTTGGCTTAAACTTATTAGAGAAACATGGGTGGTCCAATATAATCACATCCCTTTTTGTGAGTTACACCTTACTCAAATAGTAAACAGCAGTACACAAAGGACTGAAGTATTCTGTATTCTGATTAACTATGCCAGCTCTGATGACAATAAAATATTCAAAGAGCATAACAGTCTTAAAATCAAACTCCGTACAACACGCATGAATACTTCCCCTATAAAAGGAAACCTTTATAAAGTAAACTCTTACCAAGTATAAACAAAAATGTGGGGACAGGCAGTGGGATGGGAGTGGGTCATTGTGTAAGAGTTTAAAAAACAGCAAAAGTGAACTAGATCATTCTAACTAGAACTGGTGGTCCTGCAATGAGCTGCTCAAAACTTCACTCCCACTTTTACCACTGCATCAGTCTCCAGAGTATATTCTGCTTTATATTTTACTGATGTCTATATTTTATTATATATGATTAAATGTATATTGAAGCTTGATGAGAAGTGTAGATGTGTGTTTTTGTTGTCCATATACATAATTCAATCTGTCAAAAGAAAGTGATGTAAGAGGGAGCAAGCAGAAAAAGGAAGATGAAAGAACATTTCATATTATTTTAGCATCAATCTTTCAGAATTCAATGTTATTGTCACGGGCTAATACTTCCATCAGAACAGGCTTAACAGTACACAGCAAACAGATACACATTAATTCCACAACTCAACAGTACCCACTACTCCATTTGGCAAAATATTTATTTATAATAAATCTGTTCAAAAGCAGTTGGTCATATTAATTATTCATTTTACATTTTTAGGCTGTAACAATGATTTTGGTAAAAGTAAATAAACTGTCTCTTTTTACACAGTATACAAAAACAGAGACATGAAATGACAGTAACAATAAAACACATGAAAACAGGAAGAATCAGTAAGACAAAAGGCAAAAGCAATATGAATCTGTCTGCGCACAGGCAATGCTGCCATGATTATTTATTACCCGTACAAATCCTCAGCCCCACTTACAATTATCCCCATCATAGCTCTTAACTGCAGATTTACACTCCAGGAGAGGAATCAGATGTTATGTAGCAGCTCCAGTCACTCTTTTCACAGTACTGCATGTCAACACTGGGAATGGTTTCTGATATAATTTAAACTGCACACAGTACTTTAATAAAAAAAATAGTTACTCCCATTCAGTAGTCCCTGGTGGCTTTGATGTCAAATCATACATCACCCGAGAAATGCCAGGAATCTTCTTAATCTCTGTCACCATCTTGAGCACAACCTATGATTAAAGGAAACAAGTACTTATGAAATTATTTACTTTGGAATAACTGCATCCTAGAAAAATTGAAATATTTAAAAGTAAGTTTTTTACTATGGTAGGTTAGATGCAAATAGAAAAAACGACAACCACTAGTACACTGATGCGATAAGAAAATAAAAAAAAATCCTAATCTTTACTGACCAGTAAAAAAGTGGGAGTCAAATACAGAGCATTTTACTTGACAAAATAAACTTTGTATTTTAAACATTTTTCATTTATAAAAATAAAGCAATCATACCACATTTCAAAATACAGGACTATGTAGCACTTTAAAGACTAACAAGATGGTTTATTAGATGATGAGCTTTCGTGGGCCAGACCCACTTCCTCAGATCAAATAGTGGAAGAAAATAGTCACAACCATATATACCAAAGGATACAATTAAAAAAAAGAACACATATGAAAAGGACAAATCAAATTTCAGAACAGAAGGCGGAAGCGGGGGGGGGGAGAGAAAGGTAAATGTCTGTGAGCTAATGGTATTAGAGGTGGGGAAAGGTAAATGTCTGTGAGCTAATGGCATTAGAGGTGATAATTGGGGAAGCTATCTTTGAAATGGGTAAGATAACAGGTCTTTGTTGAGACCCACGCGTAGAATGTCAAATTTTAGCATGAATGACAGTTCAGAGATTCCCTTTATAGCAAATAATTTCAAGCAAACTGGCAAAGTATAAAAATGTACTCTTCAACTTTATCTCCACTCACACAAAAGTAACAGCCTAAGTAAAAAAGATGAACTTTAAATCATACTCTGGAGGTTATCAAATAAATTGTATAGGAACAACAGAGAAAGAAAGTTTCTGAGAAAAAGGTCCTCCATTGACAGCCTCTTGTATTCCAGACTTCAAAATTTAGTTAGTGTTAGCAGGAATCCCTCAGAGTGAGTATTTGAAAAATAATTTGTTGATTTAGTAAGAAAGTCAATTACTTGCAAAAGAAGAAAGCTTATCAGACTTCTACAGTTTGAAGAGCACTGAGTCTAAGAGGCAGTTACTCATCTGTGCAGCAACTGACATTCTTTGAGATGGCTGTCCCTATGGATGCTCTGCTGTAGGTATTTCGACACCCTGAGCTTAGAATCGGAGATTTACAGCAGCAGTAGCTCAGACAGCATAGTGCTATCTTGTGACGCCGGGAACGGTGACTGAAGCATGTCATCAACCATCCCTCCGTTACTTCTCTACCATGGAAAACTTCTTCAGACTCTGAAGCAGAGAGGAAGGAGGGTTGTGGAGCACCCACAGAAACAGCCATCTTGAAGAACATCAGTTACTGCACAAGTGAATAACCGGCTCCTCTTCTTTGAGGAGTGTCCCTGTGGGTGCTTCACTGATGGTGACTACAAAGCAGTAATCTCTTTGAGTGGCCATCTGTCCCATTATGTTCACCTGAAATTGCGGGTAGGTGTACTTTGACTTTAAAGTTACCCAGGCCCTGTTTTTTTCAGAGAGTGTACAGTCCAGAATCTTATAAAATGGTGCGGAATGAGGAGAGATGGACTGAGTGTCTGCCCGGGTAAGAAAACATCGCCATTTTGGGGAGTAAGTACATCTTCTGCTGGCCTTGCGACTGTTAAGAATTATTTGTTTTACATAAGAACGGCCATACTGGGTCAGACCAAAGGTCTATCCAGCCCAGTACCCTGTCTGCCAACAGTGGCCAATACCAGGTGTCCCAGAGGGAGTGAATCAAACAGGTAATGATCAAGCCATCTCTCTCCTGCCATCCATCTCCATCCTCTGACAAACAGAGGCTAGGGACACCATTCCTTACCCATACTGGCTAATAGCCATTTATGGACTTAACCTCCATGAATTTATCTAGTTCTCTTTTAAACCCTGTTATAGTCCTAGCCTTCACAACCTCTTCAGACAAGGAGTTCCACAGATTAACTATGCACTGTGTGCAGAAGAACTTCCTTTTATTTGTTTTAAACCTGTTGCCCATTAGTTTCATTTGGTGGCCCTTAATTCTTATATTATGGGAACAAGTAAATAACTTTTCCTTATTCACCTTCTTCACACCACTCATGATTTTCTGTTGTGGATAAAGGGGAGGAAATGCTTGCATGCACCTCTGAGAGTTCAAGCATGTTGATGTGAGCTGATGTCTCATGAGGCAGCTGTCTGCCTTGGATGGTGTGGTTGTTGAAATGTGCTTCCCAGCCCTCCAGAAATGCGCCCATAGAGAGCAATAGGGTAGGTGTTATATGTTGGAAGGGTACCCCAGGACACAGGTTTTGTGGCTATAGCCAGTATTCTAGGGAGTGTTTTATTTTGTTTGAAACACTGAGGGACTTGTCTCCAAACACTGTCTGTGTGGGATATAACAGGTCTGGAGCCATCCTCGTAGGCAACACATCTGGCACATCTGGCATATCTGGAGTCTGGCAAGGTTTACTACACAAGCCATTGCTGACATATGCCTGAGAATCGGCAGGCATTGTCTGGCTGAGACCGAAGGTCTATTGATTATGGTAATGGCCAAAGTGGTCAGAGCCAGGGAGCAATGCTGTGGGAGTTTGGTGTACACATGTGCAGTCTAGGATAGTGCCATTAAACTCTAGTTGTTACGTAGATGTGAGTTGAGACTTTTGTTCGTTTATTCAGAATTCCAGGGAAGTGAAGAGATTGAATGTGGGGCTAGTATTCTGTACTGTTTTTAGCAGGGATGGAGCAGTTATTAGACAGTCATCCAGATATGGGAAAATCATGACTCCTGACTTCTGTAGGTGAGCTATGGCTACTGATAACACCTTCAAAAATACCCTCAGAGTCATGGCTAGGCTGAATGGAAAGACTCAGCATTGGTAATGTTGACCATGCAGACTGAAGCATAGAAATCTTCTGTGTGCTGGGTAAATTGTGATATAGGAATAAGCATCCTGTAGGTCGAGGGATGACAGCAAATCTCTTTTTTGTAGTGCCAAGGTTATGCCTGCCAATGTAACCATTTTGAAATGTTCCTTTTTTAGGAACTTATTTAGATGGCGTAGGCCCAAGATAGACCGAAAGATGGAAGCCCCTTTCAGAGTCGAAGAACGACAGTTACTGCACCGAAGGTGAGTAACTTCGCTTTCTTCTTCGGGAATGTCTCTGCGGGTGCTCCACTATGGGTGACTGCGTAGCAGTAGTCGCCAGAACGGAAGGAGGGCAAGAGTCCCTATTTATCCGCTATGGAGAGCACTGCAGTCGCCACTGCCCCATCTGAACAAGTGCCTAGAGAAATAGAATAGTGTTTGGCAAAGGTCTCATGTGAGGACCAGGTTGCTGTCTTGCAGATATCCTTCAGAGATACCCCTCTATGAAAAGCTGTAGATGTGGCCACTGCTCTAGTGGAGTGGGTGCATGGTTGGGATGGAAGGGGTAAGCTTTTCGCTGCATACGATTGCATTATGCATGAGGTTACGAGATTGGAAATCCTCTGGGAAGATAGGCGTTGACCCTTTGACCTCTGTGCCAAGGAGACGAATAAGTGGTCCATACACCTGAAAGATCTAGTGCGATCTATGTAGAATGTTAAGGCCCTGAAGGTGTCCAAGGAGTGTAGGGCCGCTTCTCGTGGTGAGGCATGAGGCTTCAGGAAAAAGGTTGGCAGAATCACTGGTTAGTTGACATGGAAATGGGAGACGATTTTGGGTATGAATCTTGGGTGTAGTCTCAAGACTACTCCATCCTTATGGAAAATTGTATATGGTGGCGTGGCCATCATGGCGGAAAGCTCACTCACTCTCTGCGTGCCGATGTTATGGCAATCAGGAAAACGGTTTTCAAAGTGAGGAAATGCAAGGATACAGTCGCCAGGGGCTCGAATGGCAGCCTCATTAGGGCGTCGAGGACTACCATCCAGGCTCCACACCGGTGGGACTGGGTCGTGTGGTGGGGCCATGTTGGTAAGGCCCTTGAGAAATCTCTTAGTAGTAGGATGGGCAAAGACAGAAACACCATCTATCGGTGATGTGAATGCTGATATTGCTGCGAGGTGCACCCTGATGGAGGCCAACGTGAGGCCTTTGTTCTTTAGGTGCAACGTGTAGTCCAGTACGGAGGGGATCGACGGATGTGTCAGACTGTGGTGGTTTGAGGTACACCAGGAGAATCTGCGCCACTTGTGAAGCTAAGTTTTTCTCATGGTTTGTCGTCTACTGTGTACTAGGACGTGTTGGACTGGAACGGAGCAGAGGGATTCGAATGGAGTCAGCCAGTTAGAAGCCATGCTGTTAGGTTCAGCATTTGTATCTGGGAGTGTTTCAGGCATCCTCGGTCTTGCGTGAGGAGATCGTGGAGAGGCGGAAGGTGGATTGGTATCCGCACGGAGAGACGGTGGAGGAAGGGAAACAAGTGCTGGCGAGGACAGTCCGGGGCTATGAGGATTAGCATTGCCCTGTCCACCTTCAGCTTCTGAAGGACTTTGGGGATCAGAGGTATGGGGGGGGGGAATGCATAGAGGAGGGGTCCATGCCAAGTTATAAGGAAGGCATCCCCCAGGGAAGCACGGCCTAGGCCCGCCCTGGTGCAGTACTTGCGGCATTTTGTATTGGTGGGAGTTGCAAAGAGGTCCACTTGGGGAGTACCCCAACGTTGGAAGATCTCGCGTAGGATGCCATCGTGCATTTCCCATTCATGCTTCACATGGAAGTGTCTGCTCAGGAAATCTGCCGCCACGTTTGTGGTGCCAGGTAAGTAGGATGCCGTAGGTGTTACTCCGTGGTGAATGCTCCAGTTCCAAAAGCAGATGGCTTCCGTGCATAGGGAACGGGAGCGAGCGCCGCCTTGGTGATTCACGTAATACATGGCTGTGATGTCATCCGTGAGTATCCTCACCGTGGTGTTTCGAATGTAGATGAGGAAGGATTTGCATGCGTTGAAAATGGCGCGTAGCTCTGGAAGGTTTATGTGTAGCTGTGCTTCTTGTGGGGACCATTGGACTGAGAGGGAGCCCATGTGAGCCCTCCAGCCCCCCTAGTAGAGAGGCATCAATTGTGATTTGCTGGAGTGGCTCCTGCCCATGGAAAGGTATACCTGACAGAAGGTTTGTGTGGCTGGTCCACCATAGGAGTGATTGGAGAACTCCAGGTGGCAGCGGTACCGGGCTGTGGAGATCGTATCTGGTGTGGTCGTATACGACAGTCAGCCAGTACTGAAGGGTGCGCAGATGTAGTCTGGCGTATTTCACCACATATGTGGTGGTGGACATATGGCCCATCAGTCTGAGGCATGTGATGAGTGGAACGGTAGGGCTGACGGTGATGGTGTGAATGAGGTCTTGGATAGCTTGAAACCTCTGTAAGGGTAGGAACGCTCTACCGGCAAGTGAGTCTAGGCGGGCCCCAATGAACTCGATGTTCTGAGTGGGGCGCAAAACGGACTTTTTCTCGCTGAGGAGGAATGCGAGCGATTGAAAGACTTGCCTCGTGAAGTGAACCATCTGGGAGACCTCGTGTGGAGAAGGGCCCTTGAGTAGGCAATCGTCCAGGTAAGGGAGGATGAATACCCCTTTGGCGTTAAGAGGAAGGCCGTGACCACGGATAGAACCTTTGAAAACACTGTGGGGGCTGACGATAGTCCGAAGGGGAGGACCTTGTATTGGAAGTAGTCCTTTGCCACAACGAAGCGCAAGAACCTCCTATGAGCTGGATGGATGGGGACGTGGAAATAGGCGTCCTGGAGGTCAAGGGCGGCAAACCAGTCCTGTGGATCTAACACAGGGATTATGGCAGCTAAAGTCATAATTTTGAATTGTCATTTCTTGAGATATTTGTTCAAACGGCAGAGATCTAGGATGGGGCGCCAACCTCCGGACCTCTTCTGGGTGAGGAAATAATGTGAGTAAAAGCCTGTTCCTGAAATCCTTTGGGACTGGCTCTATGGCACCCAGAGAGAGAAGGTAGTCGACTTCTAGTCGGAGGAGGGTCTTGTGAGAGGGGTCCCTGAAGGAGGACGGGGTGGGAGGGGTGGTGGGTGGGATGGCTATGAAAGGGATAGGGTAGCCAGAATGAACAATCTCGAGGACCCATCTGTCCGTGGTGATTTTTGCCCATTGATGTAGAAAGGGCCTCAGCCGGTGGTGAAAGAGCTGGGTCGTACAATTTGTGATGCTGCCTGTGACTGTCTGCTCACCCCTGACCAACGCATCAAACCTGTTGCTTGTTGTTGGGAGGCATGTTCATCCTGCCGTTTGGGTTTCGGTGTCGCTGAGGCCTCTGGCGAGAGCGTTGGTTGTTGAAGGGCCTCTGTTGCTGGTGTTGTTACTGCCACTGATGTCTGATGTAGGAGTAGTCATATCTGAGCTGGTATGGTGAGTAACCGCGTGTCTTAAAGGGGGGAGTGTACATCCCCAGAGTTAGCAAGGTTCAGGAGTCTTTAGAGGAGTGTAAGATGGAATCCGTGGTCTCTGCAAAGTGCTTATCCTTGTCAAAGGGTAAGTCCTCGACTTTGGCCTGTAGTTCCATCAGAACTCCCGCTGCTTGAAGGAAAGAAGCTCTGTGCATAACGATGACAGTAGCAGTTGAGCGAGCAGTGGTGTCAGTGATGTCCATGGCTATTTGGAGGGACGTTCTCGCCGATGTGTAGCCCTCTTGAATTACTGACCTCAGATCGATTTCTTAGAATCAGGGAGATGATCCATGAAGGGGGTGAGGCGTGAAAACATATCAAAGGTGTGATTGGAGAGATGCGCCGAGTAATTGGCGATTCTGAGGAGTAGCGTTGCTGAAGTGTAGACCTACCTGCCCAGGAGGTCAAGTCTCTTTATGTCCTTATCGGAGCCCTGTTGTCTGAGGTGTGAGGCTCTAGCCCTCTGTTGAGCTGTGTCAACTACTAGGGAGTTAGGTTGCCGATGGGCAAAGAGGAATTCCATGCCCTTCAGTGGTACGGAATATTTCTTGTCGGCCCGTTTGTTGGTCGGAAGAGCCGCCGCTGGAGCATGCCACACTTCATCAGCCAGTTCCAGGATGCCCTCGTCAAGAGGAATGGCGAGGCATGACCTATGCTGCGGCTGGAGATTCCTGAAAAGCTTGTGCTGCCTGTCCTTGAGTTCCTTCAGCGGAATCTCTTGTGTAATAGCTACTCGCTTAAACAACTCTTGGAACTGATGGAGGTCATCTGGTGGAGACCTGTAGCCCGGTGTGACTGCCTCATCTGGCGGGGACAAGTCTGGGATGGAAGTCCCCGGTAGGTGGTCCCCGGAGGCAGTGTGATCCGTCTCTGATGGAGGATGAGGTGGTGACGATGAATGATGTGGAGGGGTAAGGGGAGCTGGAGTTGGAGAGCGTCTGCGTGATACATAATCGTAGGCAGAACGTGATTGATCAGAGTAGCCACTGCGGGAGTCTCAAGAGTGGCGGTCGTCGCAATATTGGTCATGTCGCGGTGAGCAGTCGTCGTGATAGTTGGAACGGGCATAAAATCGGTAATGGTATGGAGAGAGCAGGGCGAACAGGAGCAGATGTCTGATGCCCTGGAAGAAGCAGGGAACGCAGAGAGCTGCCTGTAGTGGTGTCTGCGGTGGGAAGGTGCAGCAGCCAGGAATGGTGAAGGCAGATTGGAGGAGGCATGGGGGGACCCATGCCAATGGGTATAGTGGCGTGGAGAACGAGGCACCGGGGGAGGCGAGGACAGTGCTGGCGAGAAAAGGCAGGAGCAGCTCCGGTGCGGGGAGATCAAAGGAGCAGGACTCCGAGCTCCTCATCTGCTGGCATGTGCTGAAGACACAGCCGGCGCGGTGCTAATCAGTGCCGGGGGCTCAGAGGCAGCAGCAGCAGCCGGCGCTATACCGGCAGGGAGGCGGATCAGTGCCACGTAGTCCGACATCGCATAGAGGCTTTGGAGCGGTGTGGGTGCCGGCGCAGTGATGTTCAGCTCCGGGGTCCGATATTGGAGCCGGCTCAGCACTCTGCAAGGGAGGCAGAGGGGGAGGCAATGCTGCCTTGAGAGCCTGCATATGCGGAGGCTCCCACGGTCACTTCGGCTTTGAAGCCACCGAGACAGAGGGATCTGACTTAGCTGTGCCAGAAGTCCCCGGTCTTTCAGGCTGACTTTCTCTGGTGTTCAGGGCAGCTGGTAGGGATCTCGTGGGAGAGATCCTGGGCTTTTTCTGAAGCCCCGTAGTCGGGGAGGAAGCCCGGCACTTGTGGGGCTGCTGGTCAGATTCGGTTTGTTGTGGCTGCAGGGCTTTATCGAAGGCGCCTGCGAATGCGCTTCTCTCTCTATCCTTTCTAGCCCTGGAGGTGAGTCTGGTACAGTGGGTTCACTTCTGGGGGACATGAGATTCCCCCAGACAACGGATGCACTTCGAGTGGCCATTGGAGGCTGGCATTGCCTCCTGGCAAGAGCCGCATTTTTGGAAGCCGGTAGCTGACATTTTGCCGGTTGCCCTGAGGCAGTTCTTGTTTGCAGTTGTGGAGAGACATTTAGTTGTCTGAGTATTAATAGTTTTATCTCTAAAGTAATGGTAATATAGTGATAATGTCTCTGTTGACTTTATCTCTTCTCTCTCTCTCTCCCCCCCCCCCTTTTTTTTAAAGGGGAACACAACTATATACAAGGAGCGGACAAGAGAACAGCTGAGAGGCGGGAGGTAAGAACAGTATGCAGTCTCCATTCTTACTCCCGTTTAGTAGTTCTCTCTTTTTTTTTTTTTTTTTAAGAAATAAGGAAAAAAACAAAGGAAAGAGGAAATAGAGGTGTATGTACATGGGGGAACTACAAGGAATCTAGTTCAGTGAGTGAAATGAGGAGTGTGGTTCCAACCATCTGCAGCCTGAGGTGGTAAAGAGGAACTGGAGGGGGGCCACGCCGTGCAAGACAGAAAAGATCGCGAAAGCCGCGGGCCTGCAGCACATGCGCGGTCTGGACGAACACTGCTCATCACAAGCTTCCATCTGCAGCGCAGGGGCAAGCCCAGCACCCCATAGCGGAGCACCCGCAGGGACATCCCCGAAGAAGAAGTATGCGCTTTCCTGCCGAAGATGCATAACCTCTTCCAATTCTTGTCCTGGGGGTTGTTTTGAACTGGGTCTGCTTGCCCCTATGATGTACCGCATCAATGACGAGAGAATTTGGGGTAAGATGGGAAAAGAGGAATTCAGCTTCTTTGGCCAGCACAGAATACTTTCAGTCTGCCCGCTGTGACAGAGCAGGTAGGATAGAGCAGGTTAAAGGGCTTGGTGGAAGGGGAGAGAGGCAGCTCTTGCAGAAAGAGGCAGCAATCCTGGTTAATTAGGGGCAGCTGAGACAGGGTGGCTGCAAATCAATTAAGGTCCAGGTGAAGCTGATTGGGGCTGCCAGGAGGCCTCTTTTAAAAACCCTCCCTGCAGGTGGAGGGAGGAGAGTGTTGACAAAGAGTCTGGAGTGTTGACAAGGAGTTTGGAGAGCGAGGAGAGGTTTGGAATGTGGAGAAAGACAACTGATAAAGAAACCGGAGGAGCCAAGTAGAGCAGCAGCAGCAGCCCTGATAAAGGCTGCAGGGAGACGACAAACACCAAGACAAGGAGAGTGAATCTTATACGGCGACTCCTAAATTGTGGGACAGTGGCCTGTCCAGGGGCTAGGGGTCCAGGAGTGGGATTGACTCTGCCACACCGCTTAGAAGAAGATGGGATGGACATGGGGGTTTGCCAGATTGCCTTGGCAGCATCCATGATGGTCTCACTTATTGGCAAGGCTATCTTTGAAGAAGAGAAGGCCTGAAGGATATCAGTCAATTTATGCTGTGTTTTGGGTACCTCTGCAAGAGGGATGTCCAATGAATATGCTATCCTTTTGAAGAGGTCTTGGAATGATTTGAAATTGTCTCCTGTATTAGGGGGTGGGGCATGATAGTCTCATCCGGTGATGATGATAAATGTGTAGGAAGCATGGCATCATTTTCCTGTACATCCTCCAAGCCTCTGTGACGTCTTGGAGTGTGTCCAAATGGGGCTAGGAGAGGAGCTCTTGTCTCTGAAGAATCATTGCTTGTGAAAAAGCAGATTGTTGAGCCCATGGGTTCCAATTTGGCCAAGTGGTAGGGAGCGGAATTGGTGGCATTCACGGAAATGGTTACCAGACTTGTCCTGGCATCTGAGGCTGCTGAGGGTGCATGGTAGATTTGGAAGATGAATGACAGGGTTTCATCATATTCATTATCGTCACTTGAAAAGGGCGGGGCACAGCTAGTCGGTGCCATTAGTCTCCTAAGCCCTGGTACATACGAGTACCATCGGTACCGAAAAGCAGAGTGCCTAGTACCAAGGATATGGCCAAATCCACATGGGAAGTAAGTGGCCATGGTACGGTAAAGCTCAGTGTCATTGTCAGTAATGAGACATTCTGTGCCAAAAGCATGGCAGCCTGCGCAGAAAGTTTCTTTGGTGCCGTCAGTGCAGGCATCTGCGGTGCTGCCAGTTCCTTAGGCATTGGAACAGCCTGTCTTGCTCTTAGATTTTGAGCCTGTTGGAGGGCATGGCTGTTTAGACACCTTACCCCCTCAGGACTTGTGTGTACCGGACATGTCTGGTGTCTGATAAAGATGGTGTCGTTGGTGGTACTGAGGTGGACTTTGCTGCTGGTGAGCACTTTTTTGAAGGGAAATCTTTCTCTGGCAATGATTGTCTTTTTTGTTAAAGGTTTTTTTTTAGTTGGCGGGGTCCTGAGGACGGTAACCCTGATCCGAGGTTGCTGTAGGTGATTTTTGAAGCGGCAAGGTCTGATACTCTGATTCACAAGCTAGTCTTAGCAATTTCTGTAGGGGGAGCAGTTTTATTTGAAGATCCCATACCTTAAGAGACTTCGCTGAAAGCTTTTTACAATTGGGGCATTTTTGTGGGACATGAGCTTCTCCAAAGCATCTAATGCACTGGACATCGCCATCTGAAACTGGAATGGAGAACCTGGAAGCAAGGAATCTTTTGAAAAAGGAGAAGCTTGGCATGGTGGAGACCCCATGAAGGGAAGGTACTGAGAAAAGGAGGGAAACTTAAATAATTTATATTTTAAATAATAGGTTAATGAAATCACTGGGGAACAGTGAGGAAACCTGGCGGAAAAAGAGCAACATGGAAAAAGGGGCTCTCTTATCTGGAAAATACGTAGTGAGGAGAGCTGCTGTGTTCAGACCTAAGTCTACGGCAATAGAAAAGGAACTGAGGGATGGCTGATGATGGGCTTGTTTAGTTTGGAAAAAAGAAGATTAAGGGGGGACATGATAGCGGTTTTCAAATATCTAAAAGGGTGTCACAAGGAGGAAGGCGAAAATTTGTTCCTCTTGGTTTCTGAGGACAGGACAAGGAGTAATGGGCTTAAAGTGCAGCAGGGGAGGTTTAGATTGGACATTAGGAAAAAATTCCTAACTGTCAGGGTGGTCAAATATTGGAATAAATTGCCAAGGGAGGTGGTGGAATCTCCCTCTCTGGAGATATTTAAGAACAGGTTAGATAGACATCTGTCAGGGATGGTGTAGACGGAGCTTGATCCTGCCTTGAGGGTGGGGGGCTGGACTCGATGACCTCTCGAGGTCCCTTCCAGTCCTATTATTCTATGATTCTATGTGCACTGGTTATCACTCACAGCATTGCAAGACGGCACCATAAACACATTGCCATCCACGGTACTACTGCTATAAATCTCTGATTATAAGTACAGGGCACCAAAACACCTACAGTGGAGGACCCATAGGGACACTTTTTGAAGATGAATTATGTATTTTGTTTCAGGTATCCTCTTAGTGTGTATTCTATATTAATATACAAATCCACATGGCACAACACAATATTGCTCTCCTAAAGCAACTGAAATTTTAAATCAACTGCAATTACTTCCATAGGTGTACATTTCTTCCACACTTTCAATACTATTTTGTCACAATGTTATTATTCAATATTATGAGACATCAAAGCTTTATATATAGCACAAAATACGTATTTAAGACTTTAAATTAGAAATTTATACTCTCAAATAAAATGAAGACCCTCCCCATTTGTACACTAGAATTGTTAAAATGCAAATATATTAAACCATCTGGCTATGTCTAGACTGGAATGATTTTCCGCAAATGCTTTTAACGGAAAAGTTTTCCATTAAAAGCATTAGCGGAAAATAGCATCTAGATTGGCACAGACGCTTTTCCGCACAAGCACTTTTGCGCAAAAGCATCCATGGCCAACCTAGACGCGCTTTTGTGCAAAAAAAGCCCCGATCGCCATTTTCACGATTGGGGCTTTTTTGTGCAAAACAAATCTGAGCTATCTACACTGGCCCTTTTGCGCAAAAGCTTTTGCGCAAAAGGACTTTTGCCCGAGTGGGAGCAGCATAGTATTTCCACAAGAAGCACTGATTTTTTACGAGATCATCAGTGTTCTTGCAGAAATTCAAGCGGCTAGTGTAGACAGCTGGCAAGTTTTTCTTTTGCGGAAAAGCTTGCCAGTCTAGACACAGTCTCTATGTTTTTTAAATCTATTACAAAAGACTTCCTTGAACCAAGTCAAAGAATTTATAATCATATTTATGCTACTCTGACCTATGCAATAATTATTTCTAATCATTTAATGTGTGAATTAGCATTGAGACAATGACAAATAGTAAACCCAAGAAACTCGAAAGAGTAAGATTTAAACCATTCTTTACACATGCCATATTTTTAATAAAGCTTCGCACTACATGAAAATGGTGAAAATGACCAAAATATGCAAAGAGAGTATCTAAACATAGGGTCCTAAATCTATGTGTATGTACCTAACTAGAGTTAGTCAGGTTTTTTGAAGTGCTGAACAACTACAACTCCCACTGAAATAAATAACCTATGGCTTGAAGGTTTTGATGAATATTCTTAAGAAGGGGGACTTTTTACGACTGTTCCTTGTTTTACCAACTGCTCGAAACATCCTTATGGGCTTATTGTATGGCAGGGATCCCTCCAGTCAGAATATACTGACAAATCAAAATAGTAATCAGGAGTCAAATTTCACATAATATTTACTAACGTTTTAAAGTTTTAGGTAAAAATCATTCCCTTTTCCCCAAAAAAACCCTCCCAAAAAGCAACAAAACAGACCATGTGAAAATCATCTTGGGTTCAGGTCACAAAAAATAAACATATTTTACAAATGAACTATTACCTCTTCTGGGATTTCATTGCCAGGAGTGGCTGCAATGCCTGTCATGAAGTCACTAGTGATAAAGGTTCGAATAACCACCGATCTCTGACAGGAAGGTTGTTTCTGTAGGGGGTCTCGGTCAAAATGCAATGGTGTCAAAATTACTGGCATCTGGCTGATTTTTCCGGCATAACCTTAAGCAAAATGGCAATAAAAGCTACATATTAACATCATTGTCCTAAACGGATTTTACTTCAAATTACACAACATGCATAAGGATATATCTGATGAGGGAAGACTTTGTATCACTTTCATACTGTACATAGTAAATGCAATATACAAGAAATATATTTACATGGACAATAAGTTTTATGAGCTACCCTACAAAAACATCATGCTGGAACATTGTGATAATACTTTCACATAATATTAATATTCTATATACTTAAACTACCAATATTGCCAAATATGGTAGAAGTCCTTTTTACATAGAACATGGAATGTAGAATTCATTCATACAAATGGCTGGCTGACTTTCATTAGGCATCCCTCCTCCTATTATTCTGTATCAGGTAAGAAATAACAGAACTGGCAGTGAGTTCAGGGAGGGTTTATTCCTTCAAGCAGGGGTAACTGAAAATATTACAAAAGGGAAAATTCATATTGAATATCAGGAAGAGCTTCCAAGAAGTTTTGTGAAACAGTAGTCAAAGTGTAGTAGTACAAATCTTGTAAAAGAGGTTACTTACCTTGTCTATTCCATCTAGAGTATGCAAGTGCCCCATGCACCTGAAGTTGGAAGATTTTTACCAGCAATGTCCATTACTTAGTTACCAATAACTCAGATTAACAGAGAGGGATCTCATTGAGTAAGGGGTCGCTGACCCACAGAAAAGTCAGTCAGGGCCACACAAGTGAGATGCAAAAAAACAACTCCAAAAAATCCCAAGCCTCACTAATGTGGCCCCAACTGGGGGCAGGGAACAGAGCACTGAGACAAGGTGCTGGGGCAGGTGGTGGAGCGGGGATCTGGCCAGGGGGAGGGGAGCTCATTACTGCCTTTTTTACTGATGTAGAAAACTGTTGTCATGCGGTCTGACATCACTGAAATGTGGCAGGTTTACAAGAGTGGTAGGAATGGTTTGCAGGACTTGTAAACTTGCAGTTCTAGTAGGTTTATATGTGCATCCTGGGCTCTTAGGCAGTCCATGTCCCTTGCCTTGTATGCTCTTTTGGATTGGCACCCTACTTACAACAACAATGAAGTATCTATGACCAATGTTTTCTCAGGTGGCTCCGTCTGTTCCCCCATCACACTACAGAATTTCACGCTCTATGAGGGAACAAGACTAACTTGACCATATACTGCATACACTTTTCAAAGCCAAGGCTGCAGGCAAGAAAGGCAAAGCCTTGTCAAGGGTATCACACAGGTGCAGGAATCCATGTGATTTAGGTGGATGAGGCATGAACAAACTGACATTTGTAGGATGTATGAGCCCAACAGATCCTTTATAGACTGCAATTTGTTCTGAAGAAGATATTCCTTGACACTAACAGAGTTCAGTGGTATTCCAATAAACTTACTAGTCTATGATGGAACTAACGAGAGACATCTATGTTTATGCAAAATCCAGCAAAAAGCAGGGATGATATTGCTATCCATATCTCCCACTGAGATCTCTATATCACTAGGGAATCACTGAGATTAGGGAAGACAGATGAACCGAGAGTCCAAAAGTGAGATGCAACTGCTGACCACTTTTCAAAGTACTCTTGATGCTACTGCAGAGCCAAATGGCAGTAGCTGGTACTCCTGGTGGTTTGGACCTACAAGAGGCGGTATTTCTATATGGAAGTAGGCATCCTTTAGGTCAAGAGCTGTGAACCAGTCCTTCCCCCAGTATTGAGGTGATACCACCTTAAGGCTCACTGATGGAGGAGGGAGCTTATCCCTTGCAAGAAGAAGTTACTCATCTTGTGCAGTAACGATGGTTCTTCGAGGTGCGTCCCCCCCGTAGGTGCTCCACTGTGGGTGTCGGGCTCGTCCTGGCACCGCAGATTAGAGATCTTTTAGCTGTTGTCCACCGGACTGCACATGGCCGGTGGCCATCTTGCAGCTTTTCGCACCGTTTTCAGTCACGCGGTTAGGCTCCCGCCAGTTTCTCCTAATCATCAAGGTCTGAAAGACATAAAGAACAGACTCCAAAGAGGGGAGGACGATGAGTAATGGAGCATCCATGGGGGGGGGGGGACACCTCGAAGAACCATTGTTACTGCACAAAGTAACTTCTTCTTCGGGTAGTTTCCCCATGGGTGCTACACTGTGGGTGACTTTACAGCAGTAGCTGGAGTAAGGCGAATTTGGAGTCACTGGGTTGCTGCCATGGAAAGTACTGTGGTGGCTAGAGCTGCATCAGTCACAAGAATGTTTTGTAGAGCGTAGCGTTTTGCAAATGTGAAGTCCGAGAATCAGGTGGCCGCTCAGCAAATGTCCTTTAGGGAAACTCCCTTGAGGAAAGCTTCTGAGGTGGCCATGGCTCTAGTGGAATGGGCCGTGAGGGTGTGTGGAAGTGGAACATTCCTTAACTCATAGCAGCATCTGATGCAGGAGACGATTAATCTGGAAATTCGATGTGAGGAGAGTGGGCAACCCCTGGAGCGACAGTCCATCGAAATCAGGAGATGTTGTGACTTCTGCAACTCGCAAGTCCTTTCGATGTAAAAAACCAAGGCCCTGCGGACGTCAAGGGAGTGTAGTCTTGATTGACGCTCCAAAGCGTGAGGTTTCAGATAGAATATGAGTAGAATAATCGGTTCATTTATGTGGAAGGAAGAATTAACCTTAGGTAAAAATGACGGTTGGGAATGCATACAATAGATGACCCCAGTTGTAGAGGAAAGCATCGCCCTTGAATGCTTGACCAATGCCCGCCCTCGAACAATATTGTACGTATTTTGCATTGTACTGAGTGGCAAAGAGGTTGACGGCTGGGTGACCCCATTTGTCAAATATAGCACGAAGTACGTGCGGGTGTATTTCCCATTCGTGCTGCTGGGAAAATCGCATGCTGAGTGCATGTACCATGATATTGTCTTCCCCTGGCTGGTAGGCTGCTGTGAGGGTCACGTTGTGTTGTCTGCAGAAATTCCACAGACAGACCACTTCCATGCAAAGGGAGTGTAAGCAAGCTCCTCCATGTCTGTCTATGTAATAAACTGTTGTGATGTTGTCCATTAGTATCCTCACCACTTGTTTGCGAATAAGCGAGAGAAAGTGTCTGCAGCCACTGCAGATAGCTCGTAGCTCCAGGAGGTGTATATGGAGGAGGGATTCCTCGGGGAACCAGCGGACTTGGACTTGGCTGCCTTGCATGTGTTCTCCCCATTCCAGCAAGGAGACATCTGTTGTGAGCTGAACTGTGGAATGATATACCTGTCAACACATTGTGAGGAATAGTCCACCAGTTCAGGTATTGCCTATGGTGGGTACTGTCACCATCCTGTGCATGTCGTGGCTGACGATAGTCCGACTCGAAGGACCTTGTATTGGTAATGGTTGTTGCCTACTAGGCAACGAAGGAATCATCTGTATGCCGGGTGAATGGTAATATGGAAGTAAGCGTCCTGTAAATCGAGGGATGCAAACCAGTTGTCTTGTTCCAGTGCCGGTATAATCGTTGCTAGTGTCACCATTTTGAAGCGTTGCTTGCGGAGATATTGATTCAGCTGTCGAAGGTCGAGAATGGGTCTCCAGCCCCCTGATTTTTTCTCTGTTAGAAAATAGTGGGAGTAAAAACCCCTGCCTTCGAACACCTCCTGAACCCTCTCTATTGCTCCTATGTCAAGTAGGTGGGCCAGCTTTTATGTGAGAAGAGGTTCATGAGATGGGTCCCTGAAAAGGGAGGGAAAAGGAGGAGTGGAAGGAGGTGGGGACACGAATGGGATCACGCAGCCTGATGTTATAAGCTGCATGACCCATCGGTCTGATGTTATTGCAGCCCAGTGATGTTGAAAGGGACTCAAACGATGGTGGAAGAGCAGTTTGGTGACATTGCCGCTGGGCAACAACTGGATGGCATGCAATCCCTCGATGTTCCTGTCAAACCTGCTGCTTGCTTAACTGGTGATGGCCTGGTTTAGGCGCCTGGGGACGACGACGCCTTACTCTCTGAGGGTCATATTGTCTAGCCTGAGGTGGCACATAGGAGAAAGGCCTCTGTTTCTGGTAGGGTGCATACCGTCTTTGCCTTAAAGGTGGCGTATACATCCCCAATGTTCTTAATGTTGTACAGGAGTCTTTCCCAGAGTGGAGGACTTGATCGGTCTTATCCGCAAAGAGGCATTGCCTATCAAAGGGTAAGTCCTCCACCTTATTCTGGAACTCCTTGGGGACTGCCGCCATATGGAGCCATGAAGCCCTATGCATGACCATGGATGTGGCTGTGTCCAAGGCAATATGGAGCGCTGAATGGGAAGAGGTGTATCCTTCCTGTACGATCGCCTTCAGGACTTGGCAGTTGACCTCTGGAAGATGTTCAAGAAGAGCGATAAGTTTGGCTTAATTATCAAAGTTGTGATTGGCCAGCAAGGCCGAATAATTAACCATGTGGAGTGTCAGTGTAGCAGGAGTACACCTTACTGCCTAATAGGTCGAGCCTCTTGTTATCCTTGTCTCCAGAGGTATTTTTATACTGAGGTGCTTTGGCTCTTTGTTGGAAAGCATCTACAACGAGGGAGTTCGGTTGAGAATTGTTAAACAAGAGCTCCGTATCCTTGGCTGGGACAAAGTACTTCTTGTCCGCTCTTTTTGTTGGTGGGTGGAGCAGAGGCTGGAGTTTGCCAGATGTCATTGGCTATCTCCAATATTGCCTTGTCCAATGGGAGGGCAACCTTCAATAAGTGGGATAGATGCAGGTTCCTCAGCAGGTGATATTATTTCTGCTGGACCTCTCCCACTTAGAACTTCTGGCTTTCAGCAATCCTTTTGAACAGGTTCTGGAAGTCCTTTAGGTCGTCAGTTGGTGAGGTGTCTCCCTGGAATACGGCATCATCAGAGGAAGAAGCAGCCACATCTGTGGGGGACTGTTGGTGGGAATCCTCCGTATCTGAAAGATGGCCACTCTCCACAGTGATGTGCTGGGCCACTGCTGGTTGGCGTAGGTGGTCTGACTGTAGGTGGCGAAACAGACCTGCTCTTATCTGGTGCAGTGTACGAAGGAGCCGGTGAAGGTGATATGAGTCTTGAATGGGCAGGTGAGCTGAGTGAATGCTCCCTGGAAGTATAATGTCTACGCCAACGGTCATTGTGGTATGGTGAATACCTTCGATCATCTCTGTAGTGGTTCCTGTAGTGAGATCTTCTACGATATGAGGGAGATCTCGGTGATCTGGATCGTCCTCTTGAGTAAGATGGTGATGGGGAATAGTAGTGGAGGTAGTAGTGATGTCTCGGATGAGGGCGACATACTGTATGCAGAGTATCGTGACCCAGAAATACAATGGGTTGAGCGAGATGGTTGTACCAGTGGAGAAGGTAGTTCAGGAGAAAAGGCTTCTAGCTCAGAGCTAGAAGATGGAGGAAGTCTGTGTGTCTTCTTCCTTAACCTCTCCGATGCCGCAGTATAGTGTGTTGGTGATGCGGATGGTGTCGACCTAGGAGTCATTATGACCCAGGCATAAGTTGGTTCCGCACGTATTGGTGCCAGCAGAGCAGTGGTTGAGATGTTCTGTGCCGACGCGGTCGGTACCGGCAGTATGGGAGCTGACGTAACCAGTGCCAGCACTTTCGGTGCTGGGATGTCCGGTGCTGATGTTGCCACTGCTGACCGACTCGGTGCCGAGGGTGCCGGCGGTATCGGAGCCAATTTAGGACAAGGTGCAGTATGCACTGCTTGGCTCGGTGCCGAAGTGCTATGCACCTGCTTCTCTTTTTCTGGTCTATGGGTCACTGTCACTCCTGAGGTGCCCAGTCCATCATCCGTACTCACTTTGGTCAGTGGCAAGGAGCGAGATGGGGAAAGAGTTTTCTTCTTATGTGCCATGTTCGGACAAGCGTGGCAAGACGACTCCACTGGAGGGTCTGACTGCGGCTGAAGGGCTTTATCGAAGAGTAACATTTTGAGCCGCATTTCGCGGTCTCTTCGTGCCCTGGCCGTAAGCTTCGGACAATCGGAGCACTACTGGGGAATGTGCCCCTCTCCGAAACATCTTATATAAGATGAATGTCCATCAGAAGCGGGCATGGATTCTCTACATTCTGCGCACTTCTTGAAGCCCGGGGAACCAGGCATTTCAATGGTCTAACTAAATTTAATAAACCAACTTTTAATTTTTTTTTTTTTTTTTTTTGCGAACGTGCTAACAATAAACTAGATAACACTAAGAAGTAATAATAACCAGGGCTTGACAAACCCTGGCGAGCGCTAATCGCCAGCGCCACACCACGCATGCACCAGACTGGCACTGTGCATGTGCGAAGCACCGGTGAACTGGGTGCACGGAGCGACCGGCTGAAATCTACTCGCCACGGGCGAGTAGATTCAGCAGTTTGTCAAGCCCTGATAAAAACTATTTACAAATTTTTCTCTCTTTCGCCTCTCAGGTTTTGTCAGGATTGACACGAGAGGGAGCTATTTCTCCATCTGCGCCCGAAGACGGTTAGGAGGAACTGGCGGGAGCTGGACCTGGCAACTGAAAACGGTGCAAAAAGCTGCAAGAGGGCCACCGTGCATGCGTGGTCCGGCGGGCAACAGCTAAAAGATCTCCGATCTGCGGCGCCGGGATGAGCCCGACACCCACAATGGAGCACCTACGGGGACACTACTCGAAGAAGAACATGCTCTTCTAAAAGATAGTTCAGAAGAAAGATACGATAGGTGGTTTTGGAAGGGGAAGGGAAAGGAAATCTATGCTGTAGCTAGAAAAATGTTAAGTATTCATCTATTACCATATATCCCCAGGCTTGGGAGAAATGGGCTAGTTAACCATCAAATTATGTAAGACTAGACTTTAGTAAGGCATTTGATACAGTCTTACATGACCTTCTTATCAATAAACTAGGCAAATACAATTTAGATGGGGCTACTATACGGTGGGTGCATAACTAGCTGGAAAACGGTTCAGAGAGAGTAGTTATCAACAGTTCACAATCCTGCTGGAAAGGTATAACAAGTGGGGTTCCGCAGGGGTTTGTTTCGGGACCAGTTCTGTTCAATATCTTCATCAACTATTTAAATATTGGCATAGAGAGTATGCTTATTAAGTTTGCAGATGATACCAAGCTGGGATAGGCTGCAACTGCTTTGGAGAATAGGGTCATAATTCAAAATGATCTGGACAAATTAGAGAAATGGTCTGAGGTAAACAGGATGAAGTTTAATAAGGACAAATGCAAAGTGCTCCACTTAGGAAGGAACAATCAGTTTCACACATACAGAATGGGAAGCGACTGTCTAGGAAGGAGTACAGCAAAAAGGGACCTAGAGGTCATAGTGGACCACAAGCTAAATATGAGTCAACAGTGTGACACAATTGCAAAAAAACCAAACATGGTTCTGGGATGCATTAACAGGAGTGTTAAGAGCAGGACACGAGAAGTCATTCTTCCGCTCTACTCTGCACTGATTAGGCCTCAGTTGGAGTAATGTGTCCAGTTCTGGGCACTACATTTCAAGAAAAGTGTGGAGAAATTGGAGAAGGTCCAGAGAAGAGCCACCAAAATGATTAAAGGTCTAGAGAACATGACCTGTGAAGGAAGACTGAAAGAAAAGGGAGTTACTTACCTCGTGCAGTAACGAGTGTTCTTCGAGATGTGTATCCCTGTGGGTGCTCCACTCTAGGTGAAGGGTCGCCCTGAGCCGCAGATCGGAGCTTTGCAAAGCAGTTGCCCCCCTGTTGAGCCGCGCATGCTCAGAAGGCGTCTCGAGCCCTTCCCGCCCTCTGCAGCGCGCGGCTCAACCCCCTCCCTTTCAGTTCCTTGTCTCCGCCCGAGTAATTTAGACTCCGCGCAGAGGGAAGGAAGGGAGGGTCGTGGAGCACCCACAGGGACACACATCTCGAAGAACACTCGTTACTGCACGAGGTAACTCCCTTTTCTTCTTCGAGTAGTGTCCCCGTGGGTGCTCCACTCTAGGTGACTACAAAACAGTATTCAATATATGGCTGGAGGGAGCCGGAGTCAATGCTTAGCGGTGGTAGAGAACACCGCTGTAGCCACTGCTGAGTCATGTTTAAGTTGTGGTAGGATAGAATAATGTCTGGCAAAGGTATGGTCTGAAGACCACGTTGCTGCTCGGTAAATATCCCTTAAGGGGACATAGTTCAAAAAGGCTGTAGAAGCAGCCGTGGCTCGAGTGGAATGCGCTCGTGGTGGGCACTGTAGTGGTTTATTGCCCAGGGTGTGACACTTGACTATGCATGTCGAGATCCATTTTGAGATTCGTTGTGATGATAGAGGTGTTCCTTTGGAACACTCCGCGATGGATATAAAAAGCCTTTTGGATTTACAAAATGGTTTCGTTCTCTCCAGGAAGAAGACGAGAGCCCTCCGAATGTCCAGAGTATGCAGGGTGGCGTCATTCTGTGAAGCATGCGGTTTTGGGGAAAAGGTAGGTAGTACGATCGGTTCGTTGACATGGAATTATGTACAGACCTTTGGCAGGAATGTTGGGTGAGGTCTAAGTATGACCCTGTCCTTCGTAAAAACTGTGTAGGGGGGTTCTGCCATTAATGCCCCGAGTTCACTCACCCGTCTGACCGACGTTATAGCTAATAAGAAGCAGACTTTCATAAAGAGAAAGGGGAGTGGTACTGTAGCAAGAAGCTCGAAAGGAGGTCTGGTGAGGTGGTGGAGAACAAGATTTAGGTCCCATAAGGGGGTGGTGCCTTATAGGGTGGGTATACGTTGTGGAGCCCTTTAAGGAATCTTTTAGTGATAGGATGGGCAAATATGGAAAAGCCGTCAATCAAGGTATGACACGCTGCTATTGCGGAAAGATGGACTCTTAAAGAAGAGATTGACAGTCCTGATACCTGCAAAAATTCTAGACTTTAAAGTAAGTTTTTCGAGTGGACTGTCTCCTACTGTGGAGGAGGATGTCCTTCACTTGCTGGGAACAGTGATTTTCTATCTCCGAGAACCAGAGAGCAGCCAAGCCTGAAGGTGTAGGGTATGGAGCTGTGGGTGTAGTATCGTGCCATTGCTCTGAGATAACAGGTCTACACGGTGTGGTAGCAGGTAAGGAGGGTGAACCGCTAGCCTGTGCGGGTATGGGTACCAAGTTTGGCGGGGCCACGACGGGGATATCAGGATGACTAGGGCTCCGTCTCTGCAGATCTTGCGTAGGATTCTTGGGATTAGCGGTATGGGGGGGAAGGCATAGTGTAGGGGGGCTGTCCATTTGATTAGAAAGGCATCCCCCAGGGAATGTTTGCCAAGTCCTGCGCGTGAGCAGAACTGGGGGCACTTGGCGTTCTGGGTAGACGCAAAGAGGTCTATAGATGGCCATCCCCATTGGTGGAAGACTGAGTTTGCGACATCCGTGTGTAACTCCCACTCATGATCCGAGGTGAAGTTGCGGCTGAGTGAATCTGCTCTGGTGTTGTTCACCCCAGGCAGGTAGGATGCTATCAGGGTGACATGGTTGCGGATGCATGAGTTCCAGAGGCGGATAGCTTCCGCACAGAGGGAGCAGGAGTGGGCTCCGCCTTGTCTGTTTATGGAGAACATTGTGCAGATGTTGTCCGTTAGGATGCAGACCGTCTGATTGGCAATGTCGGAGGCAAAGTGTGCACAGGCATTCCTTACTGCCCGCAGTTCGAGGAAGTTGATGTGTAGTTGTGCCTCTGATGGGGACCACCTTCCCTGAACCCCTTGATCGTTCATATGTGCTCCCCAGCCAAGTAGGGAAGCATCTGTGGTAATCTGTATAGTGGGTTCGATTTGTTGGAATGGAAAACCTGTCAGGAGGTTGTTTGGTACCATCCACCATCGTAAGGATGCAAGAACGTTTGGTGGAATAGTCACCATCTTGTTGAGGGAGTGTCGTGACGGTATATACACACTTGCTATCCAGAGTTGGAAGCATCAAAAATGCAGACAAGCGTGGTGGACTACGTAGGTGGTGGAAGCCATGTGACCCATTAGTCGGAGGCAAGTAAGTACTGTAGTGGTAGGAGTTGTAAGCATCGCGCTTATAATTTCTTGTATAGTTGTGAAACGCTGTCGAGGTAGGTATGCTCGAGCTGTGATTGAGTCCAGGCGTGCACCAATGAACTCTATATTTTGAACTGGGTGCAGTGTTGATTTGTTTTCATTGAGTAGAAGACCTAGACGATTGAGGAGGAATGTGGTCGTATTTATCATGGAGGCGGTTTCGTCCTGTGTCGAGCCCTTTAAAAGGCAGTCGTCTAGGTAGGGAAATATGATGACATTTTGTCGTCTGAGGTACGCAGCGACAACTGCTAGTACCTTTGAAAATACTCTCGGAGCTGACGAGAGGCCGAAGGGGAGAACATTGTATTGGAAATGATCTGGGCCAAGAGTAAAGCGTAGATAGCGTCTGTGGGCAGGATCGATAGTTACATAGAAATACGCATCTTGCAGGTCGAGGGCTGCGAACCAGTCCCCTTGATCTAGCGTAGGAATGATTGTTGTAAGTGTGACCATTTTGAAGTGTTGTTTCCTGAGAAACCTGTTCAGTTTGCAGAGGTCTAATATGGGCCTCCAGCCCCCTGTTTTTTTTCTCAATCAAGAAATAGTTCTAGTAAAATCCTTTCCCCTGAAACTCTACTGGTACTCTTTCTATGGCTCCGATTGAAAGGAGTCGATCGATCTCTTGTTTTAGTAGAGTCTCGTGAGAGGGGTCCCTGAAAAGGGACGAGGTAGGGGGAAGGGTAGGTGGGGTAGTGGTAAATGGGATGGTGTAGCCTATTTGAATTATGTCTAGAACCCAGCGGTCCGATGTTATAGATTCCCATTGTGGAATGAACGGCCGTAAACGGTGGGTAAAAAGATGGCCATGTTGCGCTGTTGCTAGATTGTGAGGGAGGTATTGCAGACCCTCGACCTCATCTTCAAATCTGTTGCTTGGAGGACTGAGCAGTTGGTGGGAGGCCCTGATTAGGGCGCCTCCTCTGAGGTCATTGTCTTGGCCTAGTGTCTTCATAGGGTCTCTGTGGTCGGTTGTATTGCCCATATCTGTAGCGATTGTATGTGTTATATGGGGTGCATCGTCTGCGTTTGAAAGGCGGTGTGTACATGCCCAATGTGTGAAGTGTGGTTTTCGAGTTCTTACTGTTGTGTAGCATTTCGTCTGTAGAAGCTGCAAATAGCTTTTGCTTATCGACTGGTAAGTCTTCTACTTTGGGCTGAAGTTCTCAGGGAACTCCAGACGACTGTAGCCAGGAGGTTCTGCGCATGACTACCGCCGTTGCTGTAGTCCTGGCTGCGGTGTCAGCGACGTCCATTGCCGTTTGGAGAGTAGTGCGAGCAATCATATGGCCTTCATGCACTATTGCTTTCAAGACAGATCTTTTGGATTCAGGGAGATGTGGTATCAGTTCTCCCAACTTCAAATAATTATCGAAATCATGATTCGCTAAAAGGGCAGAATAATTTGATATTCTTAGTTGTAGGGTAGAAGAGGAGTATATCTTCTTGCCAAAGAAATCTAGTTTTATGGTCTTTGTCCATATTGCCATTTTTCTATTGCGGTAACTTCGCTCTTTGCTGTGCGGATTCAACAACTAAGGAGTTGGCTTGTGGATGTGTAAACAGGAAATCGTTGTCTTTTGGTGGAATGAAGTATTTTCTGTCAATCTTTTTATTAGTCGGTTGGATGGATGCGGGTGTCTCCCACAGATCCTCAGATGTTTCCATGATTGCCTCGTCAATTAGCAGGGCAATCTTACTATGTAATGTAGGATGCAAGTTCTTTAACAAGTGATGTTGTTTCTTTTGCACTTCTTGGAGGGAGACATGCTGACTTGTCACTACTCGCTTGAATAGTTCTTGAAACTGTTTGAGGTCATCAATCGCTACTGTATCTGCTGGTATAACTGCATCGTCCTGTTGGGCACTTAGGTCGTCAGGGTGTGTGATGCTTATTGATTGAATATCAGATTCATTGTCCGAAATTCGTTCCTCCTCCTACTCCTCCATGTGTGTTGCAGGAGGTAGGGGCTGTGGATGAGGCAGACTCCTTCGAGATGGTGTGGAGTGGGCTGAGGACCGGTGTCTGTATGGGTCCCAATGATCCCAGGGCCCCCATTGGGGTGGGTAAGGTGGGGGTGGGTAAGACCAATAAGGGTGCCATGGGCTTTGTTGTGGTCCAGCCCTATGATAGTAGGAATGAGACCTCCTTGGCGACGTGTGTCGCGAAGAATATGTCGTATGTCGGTCATCATCCGGTAAGGGAGCGTCTTGCAATAACACTGGAGACATAGATCTGGGAGGGGAATGCCTTACAAAGGACCTCCCAGGTGAGCAGTCAGTGGGAGGCAGGCATGAATGCTGTTGCCTGCTGTGAGTGTCAGACGCTGTTTGAGAGTGCTCTGTAGCAGACTCATGGATCTCACTGTCTGCTGCTGGCGCCGGTGTAGAAGTATGGTTTGCAGTTGCAACCGGTGCCGGCTGTGCACGGGGTCTCTTTTGTTGCGGTGCCAAGAGTTTGAGTGGCACCGTCCCTTTAAGCAGCACCGGAGTTTTCCGCGGTGCCGGGGCTTGAAGCTTTTCTTTCCGCCCCGGGTTGTTAGCGCGTTCCTGGGCTCTGAGGCAGCACGCACCGGTCCCGGTGCCGAACGCGAGGATTTTCCCTCTGCTTTGCTAGCAGGGGTCCTCGGACTTCCTTGCCCCTCTCCCTGAGTCTTTGGGGAGGAAGAAGGTAGGAGAGAGCGCGACGGTGAGGCTCTCTGCCTTGTAGTTTTTGGCGGTGGGGGGGTTTCATGCTGTGGTTCCCCCTGCTCTGTAGGCTGCAGAGACTTTTCAAACAAAATCATCCTCAGGCGGAGCTCTCTATCCTTTCTAGCTCTCTCTGTGAGGGAAGCACAGTGTGTGCAGCTGTGGGGTTAGTGAGTTTCCCCCAGGCACTGAATACATTTTGTATGGCCATCAGAAGCCGGCATAGGCTCGCAGCACTGCTCACATTTTTTAAAGCCTGAGGAGGCAGACATAGTTCGGAGATTCTTATTTCTTAAAAGTGTTGGTATTCTCAGTGTTTTATTTATTTGTGACTGTTGTGATAGTCCTTTCCTTTCATTTTATGTGGTTTATATGTTTTTCCAGCTGAGGAGCCGGTCTGAGGTGAGTTTCAGTCCCCGAGGGGAGATTTTGTTGTCAGTTTCGTTCTTCTTATAAAAAATTGTTGTTATTATTTTAAGAGAGAAAACAAGGAAAACTAACTTGGAATATAACAGGGGGAAAAACTGTGGTAACCTAACTAATGGAAATACAGTCTGAGAGACTGAGAGGGAGCTCCTGCTCGCTCCGTCCGCTGACGACGGCGGTCCAAGAGAAACTGAAAGGGAGGGGATTGAGCCGCGCGCTGCAGAGGGCGGGAAGGGCTCGAGACGCCTTCTGAGCATGCGCAGCTCAACGGGAGGGAAACTGCTTTGCAAAGCTCCGATCTGTGGCTCAGGGCGACCCTTCACCTAGAGTGGAGCACCCACGAGGACACTACTCGAAGAAGAATTGGACTTGTTTAGTTTGGAAAAGAGACGATTGAGAGGGGACATGATAGCGGTGTTCAGGTATCTAAAAGGGTGTCACAAGGAGGAGGGGGAAAACTTGTTCTTCCTGGCCTCTGAGGATACAACAAGAAGCAATGGGCTTAAACTGCAGCAAGAGAGGTTTAGAATCATAGAATCATAGGACTGGAAGGGACCTCGAGAGGTCATCGAGTCCAGCCCCCCGCCCTCAAGGCAGGACCAAGTTCCGTCTACACCATCCCTGACAGATGTCTATTTAACCTGTTCTTAAATATCTCCAGAGAGGGAGATTCCACCACCTCCCTTGGCAATTTATTCCAATATTTGACCACCCTGACAGTTAGGAATTTTTTCCTAATGTCCAATCTAAACCTCCCTTGCTGCACTTTAAGCCCATTACTCCTTGTCCTGTCCTCAGAAACCAAGAGGAACACATTTTCTCCTTCCTCCTTGTGACACCCTTTTAGATATTTGAAAACCGCTATCATGTCCCCGCTTAATCTTCTTTTTTCCAAACTAAACAAGCCCAGTTCATGAAGCCTGGCTTCATAGGTCATGTTCTCTAGACCTTTAATCATTCTTGTCGCTCTTCTCTGTATCCTTTCCAATTTCTCCACATCTTTCTTGAAATGTGGCGCCCAGAACTGGACACAGTACTCCAGCTGAGGCCTAACTAGTGCAGAGTAGAGCGGCAGAATGACTTCATGAGTTTTGCTTACAACACACCTGTTGATACAACCTAGAATCATATTTGCTTTTTTTGCAACAGCATCACACTGTTGACTCATATTCAACTTGTGGTCCACTATGACCCCTAGATCCCTTTCCGTTGGACATTAGGTTGGACATTAGGAAAAAGTTCCTGTCAGGGTGGTTAAACACTGGAATAAATTGCCTAGGGAGGTTGTGGAATCTCCATCTCTGGAGATATTTAAGAGTAGGTTAGATAAATGTCTATCAAGGATGGTCTAGACAGTAATGGGTCCTCCCATGAGGGCAGGGGACTGGACTCGATGACCTCTCGAGGTCTCTTCCAGTCCTAGTATTCCATGTGTCAGGGTTTTTGGTCAACAGAATTGCATCTGGGGAGCTTTGCTGCTCTAAAGGGCCCCGTATAGATATTTCTGTGTGGGAGTTTTGGACTGGAATGTGGTGCATTAAGTGTGCCCTGCTGAGGTCTCTGCTTTTTCAGCAATGGTTCACAGGCCCTCCGGTGGCAGAAGGGCACAAATATTGGTCTGGGCTTGTAAGATTGTGATGCATATTTTCTTTTTGGAGATGTACATCTCCAGAGAGTGGATGGTTGCCTAGAATTTTTCAATGAATGTAAGGAACCACTGGTCTTCTCACTTAACATTTCAAAAAGTCTCAGGGAGGTAGCCGTGCTAGTCCCTGCAGAATTTCCCATGTGATACAATTGGGCATCTTGAATTATTGATGGGTACACTAGGCATATTATCTTGAACATCACCTATTAACTATTATACAGTAATCTTGTAAATGTACTGTTACAGGGTCACTTCTGGGTTGCCATGTCATGTTAATCCTTTTTTAGACTGCAGCCAAAGATAAGAGATATATAGTATTTAGGATATAAACGTGAAATGTAAGTATTAACTAATTTTGTAGAACATTATTTAGCTTAGCCAAATTAGACTTCAGGATAAATCGGCATAAGTTAATAACATTAGAGACTTCCTTAAGGTAGAACTGCCTGTTGCTATGGTAATAAAGCAACAAATATTAATGAATATAAGAGGAACTAACGAACAAATTAGCCTGTGAAAAATGGGGAAACCCAAAAGCAATGGAAGTTAAAATAAGGAAAAGGTGTTAAAACCTTCATAAATCTGTATGAAAGTCAGTGGGCATCAGACTAACACATAAGGAAAGTTGTATCCCAGCCTCAGCACCATGAGAAATGCCAGGATTATGAGCACTGGTGTTGGTTATGGTGGAGATGATGAATAACATTCTGAGTTTATCCACAATACAGGGAAAGAGCAATGCAAACATGCATTATCTCCTTTACCTGACTGCAGTGTGTGGACTGTTTTGTTAAGTTAATAGAAATTATTACAGAAAGAGCACTACATAGTTTCTGTTGTGCATTGTGGAGGGCTCCCCATGAACCCTCTACAGTAGTTGATGTTAGGGGCTGAACTCATAGGCTGTGTCCAGACTCAGGGGTTTTTTCGGGAAAAGTAGCCTTTTCCCGAAAAAACTTCCCCTGCGTCCAGACTCAAGCCGCGTTCTTTCGAAATTATTTCGAAAGAACGCGGCTTTTCTTTCGATGGCGGTAAACCTCGTTTCACAAGGAAGAACGCCTTCTTTCGAAAGTTTCTCTTTCGAAAGAAGGCGTTCTTCAATGTAAATAGGGCTTCCTCGAAAGAGAGCATCCAGACTCGCTGGGTGCTCTCTTTCGAAAAAGCGGATTGCTCTTTCGAAAGATCCGCCTGCAGTCTAGACGCGATCTTTCGAAAGAGGCTCTTTCGAAAGATGCTTTCGAAAGAGCCTCTTTCGAAAGAAGCCTGCAGTCTAGACATAGCCTCACAGACTGGAGTAGATGCAAACCCTCATCTTGGAAAGGGTAATTGGTTAAACACAACCACAAATATGGTTTATAAGGCTTTATGGAACTAAGCAGAAGTCTTAACAATCCTTGGCCTTTAGGTCTTGCATTATAGCTGCTTTTATACCTAATACACACTCAAATTCTTGTCCCCCTTATACTTATGTAACGCAATCCTGCTTATTCCTATACCTACAGCTCAAATCTACTAATCAATAGGGCTCCGTGTCTTTCACAGAAGTTGTAGACATCACAGATTCTATAACTTTCCTCGACTGCTGTGACTTTTGCAGTGGCCAGTATGGCTGACCGTAGGACTACCCAAGCAGTTGGTCCTGGGAAACAGTCATTGCTGCAGTGGCTCAGCAGCCAGCTGCCCAGGTGGCCTCAAAGCCAACTACACCAGCCACTGCTGGAATGGGGCCCCCAGGCAACTGACCCAGAAGACCGCCCCTAAGCAACAGCCAGTGCAGCTGACCTTGGGGACTGCCTGAGCTGTGGTCCAAGGGGAGGCCACAGCAGCCTCTGCTCGGTGGCCCAACTGCCAACAGGCTCCCTGGAGCTCCCCCTTCCTAAGCAGGCTCCCCTCCCAGCAGCAGTCTCCTAGCCCCCATTAAGATTAAGTCCAGGATATTTATGGAAAATCATTCATGGACAAGACATGGGCCATGAATTTTTGTTTTCTTCCCCTGACTTGTCCATGACATTTACTAAAAATTCTCATGATTGATTACATATAAATTAGCCACAACAAAAGGTAATATAATCAGATGATTAGCTACACTAGACAATCTTAGCTAGCTTTAAGATGGCCTCATAATGGGAAGCATCACCTGTGCCACTTAATAAATGTATCATTTTCACATAGTTATCCTGCAACTATTGAGAAGAATCCAGTCAGAAACCATGCCTGCAGATGGAGAGTGTGGACTCATGGATGGTGTATGTGACCTCCGTTCTGAGTCAATATGCAGGAGTGTGGGGAAATGCCATGGCTTCTTTGTGGACAAATGCATCAGACACAGATACCATGTCTGTCTGGGCCAACAGGGAGTGATTACTATTACTATGGACCTGTCCTGCTTTATCCTGTTGATTACTCGATGGAGAACTGGTATTGGTTAGAACGCGTATGATAGTGGTGAACTCCTTGTTATTGTGAACGCATCCCCTAGAAAGTACATTCCAATGCTCTCACAAGAACAGTACTTCTTGTGGGTACTAGTTGCAAACAAGTCCACAACAGGGAATCCCCACTGACTGAACACTTCTAATAGGAGATTGGTATCGATCCCCCATTCATGATTCAAACTGAAGTTCTTGGTAAGGGTGTCTGCCATGGTATTGAACTTGTCTGGCAAATAGGTGGATCAAAGGTGTATGTTGTATGGGACACACCATCTCCATAGCCAGACTTCATACAGAGGTGGTATGACTAGGCTCCATCCTGGCGGCTTACTGTAGTACATGGTTGTCTGATGGGCCGTAAAAATGTATACTTTTTTTGCAAATTAGATGTAAAAGGTGTTGGCAAGCATTGTTTACTGCCCTGCCCTAGGGATGTGAAGGACTAGTAGACTAGTCGACTATCCGATAAGCAAATGCTTATTAGATAGTTGACAGGATAGTCGATGAGTCGCTTCCCACTCCTTGCTGCCTCTATCAAATAGAGGCAGCAAAGGGGGGGGAGGGGAGGTACTTCAAAACAGCAGCACTGCTTGAAGCCTGGGGCCAGACCCCGGGGGGGCTCCATGTGGTGCTGCCACTATGAAAAGCCACATGCAGCCCGTTGCCAGCTAGGGTGTCCCCAGGCTGCACACAGTGTTTCAAAGTGACAGCGCTGCATGGAGCCCAGGATCAGCTGGAGACTCTTCAGATGACCCTGGGCTCCGTGAAGTGCTGCTGCTTTGAAACGCTGCGGGGAGCCCGGCATCAAGCTCCTCCTAGCATTTCAAAGCGGCAGTGCGGCATGGAGCCAGGGGTCAGCGGGTAAGTCCCCAACTGACCCTGGGCTCCACGCAGTGCTTTTGCCTTTGAAGTGTAGCAACAGCCCTAGAGTTTCTGCTATACTTCAAAGGCAGAGGCAAACTATCAACTAATCGAACAGTCAATGCAAACTGCAAAGTCGAATCAATTATCCAATACTTAACATCCTTATCCTAACCTCTACTATGTTTATGTGCAACTTGGATTCCTCTGGGAACCATTGACCTTGCACCTTCTATTTGCCCGATGTGTGCACCCCAAACCAGGACAGATGCATCTGTGGTGACAGTTATGGACAGTAGTTGAAAGTGGAAAGGTGCTCCCTTGCACACATTGACTGGGTTTGTCTACCAACCTAAGGACTGTTTCACTTTGATAGGAATTGACGTGGTTTTGTTGATACTGTGGAAATCTGGCTTGTAAACTATTCTTAGACACAGCTGCATGGGTCTCATGTATAATTTAGCATGTTGTACCACAAAGGCAGCTGCAGCCATGTGACCCAATAGTTGAAGGCATAGCTTTGCAGTGACTTGGGGACTGCTCTGAGCCATTCTTACCAGTTCCGTGATTGTCTGAAACCTTTATTGTGGAAGAGAGGCTATTGCCACTGTGCAGCCTAGGTGGGCTCCTATGAACTCTAATTTTTGTGTTGGTGTGAGTTTGCATTGTTTTAGATTTATTTGTAAACCTAGGCTCTGAAACATTGACATAGTCAAGGTGACTGCATCTTCTGCCTCCTGATATGTTTATGCTTTTAACAGGTAGGGACTCCTCAGCTGATCCCAAGTTCTAGGGAAATGCCATGCAGAGCCTGGGATCAGCTGGGGAGTCCCCAGCTGACCCCAGGCTCCACTGCCCCTTTCAATTGACAGCCCTAATCTTAGCACATTCAGCCCACTCTTCACTATTGAGCCATCACTTCATATTAATTTGTTATGTTTCAAACCCTCAAAGTAGACTAATGGATTGTTCAGCTTAAAGCAGGGGTGGGGAACCTAAGGCTGGGGGGCTACATGTGGCACCCATCTTGTCTGGATCTGGCCCCTGAAGCTCAGAGCTGCCCACCCAGCAATAGAGAGCCCACGCTGATGATCCAGCCTCCCCTCCTCCCCCGTCCCATTCTGGGGCTGGAGCACACAAAATCTACCAGCCTCCCCGCCAAGGTTCTGGTGTGCGTGAGGAATGTGCAGAATATCTTCCTCCTTCTCAGTCAGGGACCACCAAGTCAGTGAGGGTTTGGTTGGGTTTTTTTGCTTCTCACTTGTGTGTAGCCCCCGACTGATTTTTCTGTGGATCAGTAGCCCCTGACCCAAAAAAGGTTCCATACCCTGGCTTAAAGAAATACCTCAAACTTCAGATAATAAGTAATATTGTCTGCTCTCAGCAGCTCTGGCTACTCTTATTGAGAGGTTTCTATTATTTAATATTTTAAATCATCTCTCAAACATTTAATATTTGGGTAAGAAAAGATGATCACTACAAGTGAAAATGGCAAGATCATCATATGTAATTTCATATCACTGATTCATACACACAATTCCACAGAGAAATGGAAAGTGCTAGAGGAAGATACTGTTGCTCAACAAACCAAGGATGAATTCATAATCAGGCATTATGTAGTGTCAAAAATTCATTTCTGAGGTGATTTCTGTAAGAATAATTTTAAAGACTCTAAATTTCATTCTATTTGGACGACATCTAGTAACTCAAGCCATTCATTGCAGGATAAGAAATAAGTCAACCACCATATTAAGTAGTGATTATTTGAAAATACACAGCACAGTTCTTGAATATTCTGGCTCAAAACATGTAACTACATACTGATTTAAGAATTACAAGCATTTTCTGATAAGCATAAGTTCATGTATCCAGGCTAAATACTTACCAGACTCCCTGAGAATATTATGAGCCTCAAAATCAGCTTGGCGTAAAGTGCTGAGGACTCCGGTTGTCAGGAAAGTGGGTGTAACATCCATAGGAGGTTCTTTGACTGGTGGACCGAACACATATACAACTCTAGGAGGATAAAGTAGATTGTAGAAAAATACATTTTATGCCTAAAGAATTAAAAAGGTTGCTTGGAGATTATATCTTTACTGTTTCAGTGAAGCACACGAGACCGAGAAATTTTAAGAGTATGATTTTTTTTAATCTTGACCCTTATCCACAAACTTTAATTTTAAAATAAAGACAAGACATTTCAGCTGGATATATCCTGTAAACCCGATGTACCTTTTTCTATTTTTGGAACTCAAAAGCTATTTATTTTATTTCCTACATACAGTGCCAATAGCTCTAGGCTTGCTTTTTCCTGTGAACTACACAGAAATGCCCATTTATTGATGTTATTGAAAGCATTTTTCAACTGATGGCAGTGAAAGTTCATATTGTTTCAACAATATACAATACACATTTTACATTTGCATTCTGCTTCTTCTGAAATCTCCTTTGAAGAATCAAAGCCTGCTTGAGGAGGCTAACCTCACAGTTTGAGAAATAACACACTGTGAATGAACAGTTCTATTGCTATTTATAAATCTCTGGTGATTTACTAATTATTTATAAGTAATACACAAGCTTTTTTCTTCCTTGCTCTAGAATAAGGTGAAATATGGATAAAGAACTGATGCACAACACAAATTAATACATCCTTAGCAGGCCCGCCAACAGCAATTGTGGGCCCCAATGCAGAACAGTGAATGGGCCCCCTCACCACACACACACATATTCATCTAACATTTGTTGGCATTGCACCTACATTGGCTGGTGCCCAGCAAGTTGCTGGCTGTGCTGTTGGGTGTGCTCTTCCTGCACAGCCAGGACTTCCACATGCCCAACCAGCTGCCTTCACCATTGCCAGTTCCAGTCCTATGGCTAGGAGCTCTGCAGCTCATTTGGGTAATTTAAATGGCCTGGGACCCCCCGTCACAGTGGTAGTTATCTTCCCTTCTCCCCTCAGCAGTCCTGATCCTTAGTATATGTTACAAATACTGTAAACCTTGATATTTAAAGGAATTATGTCTTTGACATGCCTAACAAAGCCGAGCAGAGAAGTACTCAACATAAATCTGCTATATCAAACTGAGACTTAAAGTAAAAAAAAATCAAAACACAAAAAACAAAAACCCCTCTGCAAATAAATAAAATGAAAACACAATTTTTGTCCAAATAAACTCAAATTATGGGCAAGCATAATTGGGTTTTTTGGGTTATAGAATAAAAACTGCGAAGTTATGAGGTTGGAAGACTATTTTAATAAACTACTCAAAAGTCAACTTTCTCCTCTCCTTTTAAAGCCCCCTATAAATACAAAGGAGAAAGTTTGAGAATCATGTACTAGGCACCATACAACACCCAGAGACATAACAAAACTGAATGAACAGCAGTAACATTCAGTTATGCAGTCTATAATAGACTACGGCAACACATACAAATATGTTAAAAAAAACCATTATACTTATAAGTCAAACACACAAAAATTAGGAAGTGCCAGAAATAAGGCTGGTGCTGTGCATAAACATTATGAGATAGTATGTAATCACAACTATTTTTTCCACAGGAACTCTGCCTCATTCACAGTTCACAAATCTGTTTTGTTCTTGTGCAGCTTTATGCCTTTTTGTGGCACATTATTCAAACCTTATACAAAATTATTAATTTGCTTTTTATAGTACTCATCACTACAGTTTCAGTGCTTTGTAAATATTAAATTTATCTTCACAACACTCCCTGTGAGATAAAGTGATGATATCATCCTTTCACAGATAGGAACTGAAGTACAGAGAGAATAAGGTAAACAATTTACACACATTTTGTTTTCCTGATTTGAAATACCCAGGACCCAATTTTTCAGAGTACTTAAAATATTCAAAGCAGAACTATTATAGACTTTAGTTTCAACTCAGAGTGCCACGCACTTCTGCATATTAAACACAAGGGTATCAAGTTAGGCAACCAGAAATTGAGAAATAAATTAGTAACCCACTATGAACAGTTTTGTTTATGTGATTTATTTAGCATTACACAGGAACTCTGTGGCATAGGTAAGGACAAAAATCCAGTTCTCCAGAGTCATATTCAATTGCCTCAACTATGAGACAGTCCTTTCTCTTCATGCAATGCCCTGCCTCACTCACTACTACCATGCAACAAGTGAGGCAAGGCTCCTACAAACAACAGCCTCCCTCATTGCATCACTCAGATTCATTCCCCAAAGCAGGTCCATTCTATGTCCCAGGTTTATTCCCTAGATTTCTTATTTAAGACTCAGTCTTCTTGCCCAGCCAATCCTAGACTCCCACGCTGGGCTTGCTGTCTGAGTCCCAGTCTTTCCTCCTCACACCTAATCTCAGTCTCCTTTCCCAGGAAGTCCCAGGTCTCTCCCTCCCACCTGAACTCTTTGTCCCATCAACCCCATCCTGTCTGACCTGTCTCCTCACCATGCTCTCAAAGTATCCCCTGCATAATCTCCTCCCCATCACCTTGCTCTAGTTTCCTCCTTCTCTGGCTCTGTCCCCCAATCTCTCTGCTACGCCACTCCCAACTTTCCACCTGCTCTCTGGCTACCTGTCAGAGCTCTTCCCCACCTTCTCCTACTGATTCCTAGCCTCAGTCTCCCTACAACTCCTTGCTCAATCTCAGTCTCCCCCATAAGAGTGACAGAAGACAGCCTGAATGAGTGCATGAAGCTGGATTTGACCAGTTATGATGTAAACTCCAAAGAAATGTGTGAAAAGATGCAATAGCAGAAGTCCCATTAAATAAAGTCTGTGAGTATGTTTCATTTATGCTATTAATCAATCATTATATCAATTATCAATAACATTAAGTTGTATATTTTCAGTCATGCAAATGGATATTCTTATAATGTCTCTGTTGACTACTTGCTTTGAATTTTGATGAGTTTGGCTTTTTGGTTTGAAAAGGTTGCCAACTCCTGGCTTAGATGCTAGTAGGGAGATCACTGAGAGCACTGGAGAGAGGGACTCACTGCTCTAGTTCCAATGTCTAATCCCACACCAGCTAAGAACAGCCTTTACAGGGGGAAAAAGATTCCAGGCCATAGCATATCCTTTGGAATGGTGCATGCGTAGGGTAGGTCTACACTACCACAGTAAGTCAACATAAGGTAAGCAACTCCAACTACATGAACAACACAGCTGGAATTGACATAGTTTAGGTCAAGTTAATTCAGTATCTACACTGTGTGGGGTTGACCGGAGATCTCCCATCAACTTACCTTACTCTTCTCATTAGGGGCAGAGTACATGGGACACCTGGAGAGCAATCTGAGGTCAATTTGGTGGGTCTTCATTAGACCCACTAAACTGATTGCTGATACATCGATCTCCACTCCACTGATTCTGGCTATCATGTAAATATAGCAGTAGTGTTATCAGTACTAGGAGCTGCAAGAGGCCCAAGCATACTCAATGAAGATGGCATTTTCAGAAAATTTAGCTGAGCAACTGTGAACTGTCATTTATTTTTCAAAGGCCAGACTTCAGCAGATTTTCAAAGGAACAACAAAAAGGCTCATCCTGAGACAAAGTAAAGCATCTGCCAAATATCAAATACCTACTCTAATGCAGAGCTTTTTAAAATAGAGGTCACCAGAATTTACTATGTACAAAACATATTTTTCCATAGCCTCATTCTTGGAAATGGCTGAACTGTGTTGGCTGAAGTTTCCCCCCCAAAAATCAGCTTGAGGCAGACACCTGGCATGGAAAACTTAGTTAAAATTATAAGAAATTAAAAATAGTATCTTATAATGAAAAATGTCGTGCAACATTAATAACAGACAGCACTACCAGGTTAAGGGAACCAAGAACATTTATCTCCTTTCAAGCCACAACTCTTTTAACTATTAGCTTGAATGGCACTATTGCTACATTGCCATATATAAATTTCTATAGCAAAGTGCACCTAGACCTTTCTTAGGCACTGTCTAATTAGTTCAGTGATAAACAGATGGAATTAATATTTCATAGTAAAGAAAAAGATGTCTTCAGACACTCAAAGGGCTAGCAAATCTGATGTTTAACAGAGGTAGTTTTCTAACACAGGTGGAACAAACTGAACTATTTATATTGCTTAGTGTTGGCTTAACACAGGTCCTATTTAAGTCAATGGGAGTTTTACAAGTAACGTCAGTGACAGCTGAGTTAGGACAAGCCAAAATATTTTCTAAATGGCATACAATAAGTCCATTCATTGTTTGGAGCAGCCATGCAAAATAGCAGATTGCCTAGCAAAATGGGGCCTTATACAAGTTTTACTCTATTTTGTCTTATCAAGTGACCATCACCAGGGGAGAAAACTGATGAGTATTTCAAGTCTGTGCATTTTTGGAATAACTGCACATCAAAATTCATTGGACAGTGATTATAACTAAATCTCATAATGTTTAAAAGGAAAACACTTAAGTTATATTAGCTACTTTCAGTTCTCAGTTTCTAACCTTTGTTCTAATTTCTGCAATATAGGCACAATAATTATTAATAAACTGACAAAAACAAAGATAATTATTGCATACCAAATTGAGAATATATACCTGTTAATGTTGTGGCACATACGCGGTATGAGCCTGGCTAGGAACATAAGTGACTCCCAGTGCGGAGTATCTTTACTTGAGATCCCACAAACATAGCTATATGAGCGACAATCACCCTAGGAAATAACAAAAAGTGAACCACCAATAATCAAACAATTAACGTATAAAACAATATACAATACTTTCCCAATTATTTCATAGCTGTTAAAAATCAAGTTAGAAAACTAAAATGTTGAATTGTTGATGTAAAATTAACAATTATAAGCCCACTGAAATCAATATGACTGCCTGACTATAGCTTAGGCAGAACTTGAACCTATATCTTTAATTTGCCTTGCAATTCCTGGATACTGGAAGGGTCTCTGAATATTGAACTTAAATATTAAATATTCAGCAAAATTATGCTATTCTATGGAGAATTTAAAAGACAGTATTTCATTCTTAGCTTCCAGTGCTGTCATCTCTTCAAACTTTTAACATTATTTTATGAATTCAAGCTAGTTCTACAGGTTGGACCTCCATATGGCACATTGGGGACTGACCCGTGCTGAACAAGGGAATTTGCCGGACCAGAGGAGGTCCTCTGCCACCAGGCTCCCACTGGCTCTGCTTCCGGCCCAGCCAGATATACCGCCTTCAGACGACTGTGCTGCTGGCTCTGGCCCTGCAGCCGGATCCCTCTGCTCCAGGATTCCTAGCTCCGCCGCTGAAACCCCTTGTTGCACGGCTCCCAACACTGCCTGAGCCTCTACCACAGGGCTTCTGACTGTACCACTGGAGTTCCCAGCACTGCCTGAGCGCCCTACTGTGGAGTTTCTGGCTGCATGGCCGGAACTCTTCATACCACCTGAGCTCTGGGCTGCATTACAATAGCTCCCTGAGCTGTCGGAGCTTCCTGAGCTCCCTGATGCGAGGCTCCCCATGCTTCCAGAGCTCCATGCCCCAAGGCTCCCTGACCTTAGGCTCTATGATCCAGAGAGTTCTGGTTTAGGGAGGTACAACTTGTATTAAAAATGCCCCAAATCACAAAATATTTTCGAAACATAACCAATGCCATCTAACAAAACTCTAACAAAACATTTGCCTAATATTGCAAGGCCAACCCCCACAAAAGAGGTAGGCTGAACACACTACTTTCCACTAAACACACCACACCACTTTCCACTAAATTTAATTAAATGACCTTGCCATGCATAAATAATACTGTAAGCACCTATCAAGGTGGAAGAAGGCATTTAAGCCTATTCTGCACTTCTGTTTGGTAATATGTAAATATTTAATTTCAACAAAAATAACTTATTTTTAAAAACTCATTGATATTAGAAGAGCACTTGGCATGCATATCCATAATTGCTATACTAATGCAAATGCAGAAAATAGTTCAATTTAAAGCAAGTAACCAAGACACTGTACCCTATGAATCTGATCTCAAAAGAACTAATTAGAATAGATAACAATCAAACATAACAGTCACAAAAAATGTCAGGAGAATCCTTGAAATGTCATGTCAAAAACACAAATGTAATAAGGCAAGCTGTTTGGTGTTAATGCTCTTGGTTTTGGAGTTTTCTTTTTAATTATAATGAACAAATAAATAGGTCGAATGGGCAGTATAAATCTTTTGGCACAGCATCTCAGAGGTGTTACCTAATCTTAAGAATTTCAGTCAGCTGGATAGACACTTACGTAAGGCCTGAATAAACTTCCTGAGGACATCAGATTACCTGAAGACCCACACATCAACAAAAAATAAGTTATAAATTAGAAGTAGTATCTTGTGCATTCTCTTAATTTTCTTTCCTAGGGACATGGTATTTTCTTCATTTTTATTCTTAAAGCATTAATTATTGATTATATTACATTGCAGTCTTCTGTATTCAGCATAAGCAACCTTCAACACCTCTGCAGACTCACTCCACTAACCTGCACTCCCACAGTTTTGATTGGCAGCAAGAAGGCATTCAGTGAATGTAGGCTTGTGATCTGCATCAGTTTCTCTTGGTCCTCTTCAGTCGTGCATGCTTTGACCCTTTGCAACAGAGTGTGTGGCTGTGCAAGGGGGCAGAAAATAACTTTTCATAATTTTTATAAAAAGACACATTCAGATAAAAGTTATAAATATTTATGCAGCCAACTGTTGGTTTACACTCTACATTTATGATATCTTTATTCATTGTAGAGCAATGAAAAAGTTTTATTTTAACAAATCTTAAGGATTATGAGGAACAGTACAGTCTAACGGCATAAGCAGATTTAAGCCACATCTAGAAAGAAAAATAACTTAAAGCCATCATTCACTGCGATTTCCATGTATGCTATTTCTTCCAGATGCATAAGACAGCAGCATCCTCATAAAGGCGACAATAATCTTGACACTCCAATTAGGCCACTGGTGATCAGATAATTCATCAGCAACCTATGGCCAGGTGTGATGAACACATTGTTCTCAGTGTAACTTCTGATAGCTAATTTGAAGCCTTTTTCAGCTAGACAGATGTAGCTGAAGTTATCATATGGTAATTACTGCAAATAGAGGAAAATGATACACTACTAATGTACTCCATTGCTCAGAATTCCTGCGTATTACATCCCTCGAGTATATCAGACCCTTACTTCTCACATTATGATCTAAAAGACCAATGACAGTTCATGCAGGTAAATTTAAAAAAAATACAACTACTATTTTCTGCTAATACTATATGGCTGGAAACAGTCACATAAGTTCTCTTAGCACAGTAATTTTTAGATTGTTCTAGCTAAACAACCCATTCTGATACTGTAGAGCAGTGGCTCTCAACCTTTATAATACCGCAGACCAGCAAACTCATTCAAAAACTTTTGGCAGACTGCCACTGAAACATTTGCATATTTGCTATGGTAATTAATTGATTTGAGTATTTGAATATTCATTATGGTGATTCGTTTTAAGCGGTCGCATGATATTTTACATCGCATCTGTACACACACAATACATGTCATTGCGTGGATGTGAAGATCAAAATCATACATGGTTAAAAAGAAGCAATGAATCATAAGATTAAAAAATTTAATAACAATTTTAAACAATAGGATACGATACCAATTAAAATGTACAATAAATATTGGGATTTTTTTTCTACATTTTCTAATATACTGATTTCAATTACAAAAGAGAACACAAAGTGTCCAGTGTTCACTTTATATTATTATTGATTACAAATATTTGCACTGTAAAAATGATAAACTAAAGAAATAGTACTTTTCAATTCTCCTCATACACATACTTGTAATACAATCTCTTCATCGTGCAAATGCAACTTACAAATGTAGAATTTTTTATTTACATAACTGCTCTCAAAACCAAGCCCATGTAGAACATTAGAGAATATAAATCACGGGTGGGAAGTAATTTCTCAGCAGGGGCCACTTCAGAAATTTCTGAAGGGGCAATGCCAGGACACTTCCTTGCTTCTCCACCCACAGACCTTCACTGGTCTGTGGGTGGGGGAGTGCATGAAGTCTTTGCCCCCGCCCATGCCAAGAGAACCTCTAGCTGTTCAGAACAGCTTGGCAGTTCCCTCCAGGTGCCTGTCCCCCTGATGGTGGGAGACTTTGCATGCTCCCACCCCGGGCCCCCAGGTCAATCAGCATCTAAGAGAGGGGGGGGACCATGCAAAGTCTGCCCCCACCCTGCAATGGAGAACCACACTTAGGGTATGTCTACACTAGCCACCCTAGTTCAAACTAGGGTGGCTAATGTAGTCATTCGAACTTGCAAATGAAGCCCGGGATTTAAATATCCCAGGCTTCATTTGCATGTTCCCGGGCGCCGCCCGGAGGAGTAACGGTAGGAGTTGCAGGAGGAGTAAGGGTAGTTCAAATTAGGAGCTTTAATTCGAACTACCTAGCCCGTGCCACGTGTAGCCGTGGGCAGGTAGTTCGAACTACGGGGCACTTAAAAATGGCAGCGCCCAGAAACAGAGAGGCTCTTTTGCCCACTCCTGATATACATCCACTCTGTTCTCCTGCTTGTTCAGTAATTCACTCAGACAAACAAGTTTGTTTACATTTACAGGAAATAATGCTGCCTGCTTCTTACTTATAATGTCACCTAAAGTGTGAATGGACATTCACCTAGCACTGTTATAGCCAGAATTGCAGGGTATTTAATGTTCCAGATATGCTAACGTTTATTTACCCCTTCATACTTGGACTAACATTCTAGATGATACACTTCCATGCTGATAATTCTCATAACAAAATAATGAATAAATTTCTGTTGATGACATCTGAGTCAGCTGATGAAATGAAAGTGCATTAGTCCACACGGCTCTGCATTGTTATCCTTCTTACAGTGCAAATATTTGTAATAAAAAATAATAAAGTGAGCACTGTACTCTGTGTTCTGTGGTGTAATTAAAACCAATTTATTCAAAAAGGCCTACTTGTGTTAGTCATGTTGTTTCCTTTGTCAAGCTACAGGGATTTTGTCATTTGGCTGCCACGGAACTGGAATCGGGGCCTTGGTGAGGCTGCCCAAGTAGGGATAGCCTCACTACAGCCCAGTTCCAGCTGCGGTACATGGGGCAGCCACCTGCCCCGCAGCCCCGCCAGTGAGGCCATGCGGCTGCCGTGGAGCTGGAATTGGGCCATGCTGAGGTCCCCCAGTAGGGACAGCCTCATTGCAGCCCGCTCCAATAGGGACAGCCTCACTGCGGCCCATTGCCAGACCACGCTCCCAGCTGAGTGCTGCAGCCCAGCAGGCAGGGGTTCACAGCCTGCCAGCAGTCCTCAGACCAGTGGATGGGAACTGCTGCTATAGAGTAGTACAAAATTAACTTTTTCTTTTTCTAAAAACACATTAAACATTTAAACACAGTTTTATTATATCACCAATAATGCTGACTACACAGAAAATCTTCAAGTTGGCACAAATTAAGTATCAAACAGCACTTCTCAAACAATGCAGCATACAACTTAAGAAGATAAGACATAAGCCCAGTATGCTGTCTTCCAAAAGTGACAAATGCCAGGTGCCCCAGAGAAAATGAACAGAACAGGTAATCATCAAGTGATCCATCCCCTCTCAGCTTCTGGAAGAGGCTAGAGATACAATCTGTGCCTATCCTTGCTAGTAGCCAATGATTGTCTTATCCTCCATGAATTCATCTAGTTCTTTTTTAACTCTGTTATAGTCTTGGCTTTCATAACATCCTCTGGCAAAGAATTCCAGACTGTCAGTGCATTGTGTGAGGAAATACTTCCTTTTGTTTGTTTTAAACACGCTGCCTATTAATTTCATTTGTTGACCTCTTAGTTCTTGAATCCTCCCCACCCCCTGACCTAACTCAATGAACCCCCTCCCCTGAGCTCCTACATATATCCAACCCCCTGCCCTTAGCCCCGTGCACACCTCTCATCCCCCTGCTCTGTCTCCTGAACCCCCGCCCCATGCCCTGAGCCCCAATTCCCCACCTGACTCCTGAACCCTCCACTCCCTACTCCGAGCCCCTCACACATCTAACCTCCTGCATCCTCCACTCCCTACCAACTGTCATTATTTAAATAAAGCATGTACATTTTATTTTTTTTAAGCCTTACTACTGCTAGTATACTATAAATATCACCCTAATACTTCAAAGAATTACCATTCATATTTCTTTCACATTTTTGGTTCCCAAGAGACCCACCTTCTTCAGTTTCAACAATATTTAATTACCTTTTTAACACTTGCAGAAAAATCTGCTACTATTTTCAAAATATTGTTAGTTTCAGGGAAGTCTTTGCAAACATAAGGTTCTTCAGCACATATTACTCTGATTGCTAGGCCGGGACCTGAAATGCAAAGTTAAACCAATATTACAGTAAAGAACATGCAAGTGAACAGTCACATTTAAAATGTTCTATATGCATCTCAGAAGAGACAGCTTTATCGTTAAGTAGAGTTTGTTTATTTTGCTGATCTGCAGTATTAGTTAGCTTAACAAAATTTTTATCAAGTTTGTTCCATACACAAAATCTGCTCTGAAGCAGCACTTTGGTTACTTAACTTGTACATCCAGACATTGTTTACCTACATCCTAAAGTACATGGTTATGTCAGGCAGTGGTTAGTGCCTCTGACGTTTTGCTACAAATAGAAAAGACTGTAATTACAGCAATGATGAGACAGTCGCCACTGCCTCCTCTTGTTATATAACTTGCATGCAAAAGTTGTGGAGATCTGAGAAAAACTTCACAATTACAAGTCTAACACATCACTGAATAATGCTGACAGTGGAACTGCCTTCAAAGCTGATTATCACAAAATTGCTTTTAATTTGGCTCAGTATCCTAATGACAGCTCTTGCAATACAAAGGCAGTGGTACTCCTAAACTAATTCATAGCTTTATATAGTACTTGTGCTACTCATAGGCTGGTTTGTGCCACCTGCCAGCTACTATCAACTGCAAAAACTATGAGACTACTTTTGTTCCTAGCATATTTTAAAAACTACACCAACCCTTTTAGGAGGGTTCAGTTTTCTCTAACACAATTCTGAGACTGTCTGGTCAAGAACTTTTGCTATCTCTTATAGTCCCTTATTTCTACAAAAAATAAATTGTTCCTGGAAAGGAATGACTTATATTAGTGTTCCAAATTAGACCGTACAAATAGTATTCAGTTACACTTCACTGTTAATGGAGTTTTTGGCCTATGGAGCTGAAATAGAAAGCATATAAAAAAAGCTACCAGACTAATAATTCTTTATCACTATAAGCACACTCTCTTATAATGAGTGCTTCATCTCTAGAAAATACAAAATCTGCTTGAATATAAAGCCATAGTAGATGATATCAAGTTCCTATCTTAACACTGTAGAGATCTTTTCTTATATGAAAATATAAAACTTATTCTGAGCACTAGTACCATTTGTTGTCATTGACTTTAATGAATTACACTAAGGATGTTAAGTATCATGTAATTGACTAATTAGTTGATAGGGCACCTTTGCAGTGTAGCAAAGCCTCATGGCTGTTGCTATACTTCAAAGGCGAAAGCACCGAAACCCGGGGTCAGCTGGGGACTCCTCCATTGACACCGGGCTCTGTGCGGCGCTGCCACTTTGAAACGCTGTGGCGGTGTTTCCAAGCAGCAATGCCGCTCTGAGCCTGGGGTCCAGCTGATCCCAGGCTCCACGCAGTGCTGCTGCTTTGAAATGATGCGAAGAGCTTGATGCCAGAGCTGACCGCGGGCTCTGTGCAGCACTGCCGCTTTAAGTACCTCCATCTCCTCCTCCCACCCTTGCTGCCTCTATCTGAGAGAGACAGCAAGGGGGTGGTGACTAGTCATCTATCCTGTCCATTATCTGATAAGCATTTGCTTGCTTATCGGATAGTCGACTAGTTGACTGGTCCTTAACATCCCTAAATTACACTAATCCTAAATACCATACCTGGGAATGGATGCCTTGAGACCAGATCTTCTGGGAGGCCAAGTTCTCTCCCTAGCACTCTTACTTCATCCTTGTGGAAGTCCTTCAGGGGCTCTATTACCCTACCCTAAACAAAAATAAAGTAATTGACATTCAAGTTTCTGAGTTCAAATAACATTTTAGTAATAACTCCAACCATCTGTTAACAGATAATGTTGTTTAAATTAAATTAGTCCTATGAAAAGCAGGCAACTGCCAGTACTGAAGATTAATACCTGACGCAGAAAGGATGGGTACATATGGATTTTTTTTTTTTGAGAAAATGCTTAACAAGAAGAGGAAATAGGTGAACATAAAACTTTACCACACATTTAGCTTCAATGATAGGAAAAAATAAAACTGTTCCATCAGCTGCCTGATAGGCCTCTAGTTAAAACTGGTTAAATTATTTGTTGTGAATATGCCATACAAATTTAGAAGCTTTTTCAGTTCAGTCATTCACAGGCCAATCCAGATGTCTTCAAATATATTAATTAGTCACTAAGGACATGGGGAAAAAATCAGGTTATGGGCCAGTAACATCAACTATTTTCTATATGGTGTAGTCATCTATTCTCTATAGGTTCTTACTAGAAGATTTACCCAGCATTACTCGGGTTCTCAACACAAATAAATTTTGTTTTTCTTCATTTAAATCAATGTTCTGGAGTGAGGCTGGAGCTAAGGGGTTCAGTATCAGGCTACCTCAAGGAAAGAGGACAACCCCAGCCTTCTCTCACCTCAGTAGCTTGACGCCAGGTGAGATACGCCTGTCCATGGCCATGCAGCGGGCACAGCCGGGGTAGGGGTGCATGTACCCCAATGGGAGACTGATAGACACAGAAGGACACACAAATAGAAACTGTCCCAAATATAGAGTAGATATAACATTTATCACTGTTCATGTCTCACATCTGTCACATATTTGTTCTTTTAACCTTTGCCTGGATGGAGAAGAGTACATAATCACAAAAATACAGAGCTGGAAGGGACTTTGCCTATTTCAGAGCTTAAATGCCCTTATAATTAAAACGTTTTTCCTAACATCTAACCTAAATCTCCTTTTCTGCAGATTAAGCCTATTATTAAGCCTTCAGCAGACATGCAGAACAATTGATCACTATCCTCTTTATAATAGCACTTACCATACTGGAAGACTTATAAGATCCCCCTAAGATCCCCCTTTAGTCTTCTTTTCTCAAGATTAAACATGTCCGATAATTTTAATCTTTCCTTATAGGTCAGGTTTTCTAAACCTTGCATCATTTTTGTAGCTCTTTAGGCTCTCTCCGTTTTTTTCTTCAAGTTTAGTGCCCAGAACTGGAAACAGTACTCCAGCTGAAGCCTCACCAGTGCTGGGTAGAGAGGGACAGTTACTTCCCATTTCTTAGATGCAACATTTCAATGGTAAACCCTAGAATATTAGTCTTTCACACAACTGCATTGATTCATATAATTTGTGATTCGCTATAACCTCCAAATCCTTTTCACCAGTATTACCACCTAAATAGTTTTATAGTTAGGCATTTGACTTTTCCTTTGTAAGTACTTTGTACTTGTCTTTATTGAATTTTATCTTGTTGAATTCAGGCCAATGCTTCATTTTGAGAAGATAATTTTGAATTCTAACTTTGCCTTCCAAAATGCTAGAAAAATTCGCAGTTTGGTGTCACCTCCAACTTTCATAAATGCACTCTCCACTAGGCATATTAAATTTAGATTAATTGGTTAATTGAATAGTCAATACAATTAATTGTTAATTGAATAGTTAAAACAGTCCCAGGGCTGTTGCTACACTTTAAAGGCCAAAGCGCTGCAGGGAACACAGGGCTAGCAGGGGACTCAAGCAGCCCTGCCTCTTGAAACATGCTGGGCTCCATGCAGCACTGCCACTTTGAAGCTCCCCTCTTCTCTTCCTCCTCCTTGCTGCCTCTTTCTGATAGAGGCAGCAACGGGGGGTGTGGGGAAAGGAGGAAAGAGGGAGCAACTAGTTGACTAGTGTGTCAACTATCTGCTTATTGTATAGTTGACTAGTCATTCACATCCCTACTCTCCACTCCATTACCCAAGTCATTAATGGAAAAAAAAAAACACTGAATAGTACCACACCCAGGAATGACCCCTACAAAACACCACTAGATATGCCTTCAGTTTGACAGCAAAAGGTTGATAACTACTCTTCAGTAGTCTTTCAACCAATTGTGCATCCAACTTACAGTAAAATGTCATTTAGACCACATTTCCATAGTTTGCTTATGAAAATGTGATGTGGGACTGTGTCAAAAGTCATACTAAAATCAAGAGAGATTACACCTTCCGCTTCCCTACTAAGACGGTAACCCCATTAAAGAAGGAAATTAGAATATGAAACATCTCATTTTAATATTTTTTTAAATTATCAACAAGGGCATGTGCACAGACACGTTATTATATGTTAATGTTAGGGAAGGGAAGGATAAAGAAGTGCTCCTTGCATGTATTGTAGAAGGTGGCAAGATTTGTTTGTACTGGTTCGGAGTTCTTGTGGGAATTCATTCTACAGTTTCAGGTGAAGACTTCAGAAAGCTCTGTCTCTATATTAAGGATAAAGCTCATACATGAAGGAAAAATCCATTGCACCAGAGAAGTTAACTTGTTAAGCATGGTCTTCATCCCCCAGCTTTAGAAGAAAATCTTTTAATACTCTAGACTCAGGCCATCAAGAATATTGTAAAGTACCGAGATATTGAATATTGATTCAATATTCTATGGCAGGGGTGGCAAACCTAAGGCCCAGGGGCCAGATGGGGCCTCTAGGTTGTCTGGATCTGGCCCTCGAGGCTTAGGGGTTCCCACAGCATTGGGGAACCCGCATTGTCACTCCAGCCTCCTGCTGCTTCCCTGTAACCCCTGGCCCCCAACTGATTTTTCTGAGTCAGCGGCCCCTGACCCAGAAAAGGCTCCCCACCCTTGTTCTATGAGAAGCCAGAAAAGTAGAACCTTGGGTTTATGAACACCAGAGTTACAAAGCAATCAGTCAAACACACACCTCATATGGAACCAGAAGTATGCCATCAAGCAGTAGCAAAGACAGACAAAATAAATAAATAGGTTATTTAATGGTCCTGCCTGGTACAGCACCCTCAGGACCTGACCAGTCCAGGATGAGTGATTTTGTCAGACAAGGGGAGGCCATTTCTGGCCCTCCTACCACCAGTGCCATTGGCCTCCTGCCCAGCTCCACCCCGGCTGTTGGTCCCCACTGCCCTGCCAGGTGGCCTCACCACCATACACTGGGCTTCTGGCCCCTGGCTGGGCAGCCCTGTTGCTCCATATGCCAGGCTCCTGCATAAAGGGACAGTATTAAGGGCCCAAAGTAAACTATTCCACTGTGTAGGAAAGACAGAAAGTATGGCAAAAGACTGCTTTGGCTTAACCAGATCTTGCATGATCTAAAAATCAAAAAGGAATCATAAAAAGTGGAAACTAGATCAAATTACACAGGATGACTATAAGCACACAACACAGGTATGCAGGGGCAAGATCAGAAAGGCAAAGGCACAAAATAAGCTCAATCTAGCTAGAGACATAAAGGGTTACACGAAGGCTCTTAATACATTTAAAAGGCAGAGCCACAGCCGGGTTGGCTCCTGGGGCCGGGAGTTAATCCCACTGAGGCTCCCCTGTTTATCAACTAATCAATGGAAATTTTAACAACTAGTCTATTAGTTGATTAAACTAAATTTAACATCCCTAGTTCAGAGTTATAAACATTTCAGAGTTACAATCTCCATTGCCAAAGTGTTTGTAGCTCTAAGATTCCACTGTATTGGAATGCAATGCATTCCTGCAGAGGTCAGTTATAATGTTTTGTGTCCACTTCGTGACCAGGTATATTGCAATACTCGAATTCAGTTGGGAGGTTATGAAGGCGTGAGCAACTGAGGCAGGTCACTGCTTGCCAGAATGAGATGGAGTCTCATAGCCAACAAGAGATGGTACTAAGCATTACTCTAATATGCTGCTGCAAAAGTGCTTAGTGTCAATAAGGAATTCAGGAGCACACCTAAGCCATGGACTGAACTGACAAATTTTGGGTGCATGTCTTCAACCAAAGGAGACAGTACTATGGTTGAAATTTCCAAATGCTTTCCTCTGACAACAAGCACCATCTCTGTCGTGCTCAGGTTCAGTTTCAACCAGCTTTCTTCATACATGGGCTAATTTCATCCTAGCCCTGGGCCATATTAATGGTAGAATTGTGGTAATCTGTGATAAAGGATAGTTAAAGCTGTGAATCATCTGCATATTTTTGGCATTAATCCATGTTGTCTGATCAGCTCACTTATTAGGTGTGTGTAAATGTTGTACAGGAGCAGAGAGAGAGAACTGATCTTTGCAGACTCCACAAATAAGCGGTTTAGGAGGTGCCATTTCCCATCGCTACTTGTTGGGCAAGTCCCTCCAGAAAGGATTCTAGCAATTTTAGTGTATTACCCTGGACCTCTCCTGCCACTCTGAGACATGAGAACACTGTCTTACAGTTGACATTGTCAAGCGCTTCAGAGAAGTCTAGGGCGAGAAAAAAGGATGCATATGTTCTATCCATAGACAACAAGTCCACATTCAGATCATGTCCATCTAGGATAATAGCTTCAATTAGATAAACAAAAAAAATACTTCTGAAAGACAGTCTTGTGCCATTGATTCCATGTGAGCTTGAAACAGCCAATCCCTTATTCAGCTAACTTCTCTTTGACCTTACTCAGAAATTGAAAGTTTGGCACTTGGCTGTAGCTGAGCTAGAACAAGGCTGAATCTGAATTATTGTGTTTGAAGGACAGGGAAAGATTCCTTCCTGAATAAGGGATTGGCTGTTTCAGACTCACATGGAATCAATGGCACAAGACTGTCTTTCAGAAGTCAGGAAAAGTGTGAGTTTTATTCACAGGTCTTGAGTCCAGGCTACCTTAGAGAGGGTCTAAATTTTGTTGGAAAGTGAGTACAATGAACGCTGAGAAGGCAGACAAACTCCTTCTTGATTAATGAGTTGCAGGTGAGGTGGAGCTAGGTTGTCTGAGAAGCCTCTTCAAACTAGCTTTCTATCTCAATCACATGGTATTGTTTCTGCTCTGTTATTGTGAAACACTTTTTAAATGGAAGAATGATGAAAAGCAAAACTGACCATTTGTAAATATTTTTCCAAACTATTCAGAACTGTTCAAATAATCGACCCACCAAAATTACTTTAAGGGAACCAGGAAGCTAGAAGAGTAAATTAATTACAACCAAACATATATTACAAAAAACACCTAAAGGCCCTAGCCAAAATAGTACCCTGCCACACTGGTCTCTGTACAAAGTCTCTCTAGTGTGTTGAGAGTTATATGGATAGAAGATATATACACTATTTCTGTTTTTTCCACATTTAACTTCAGATTTGGATTACACTAATATAAAATAAATGTAATACCATCATTTCTATTTACCTCTTCTCTCAGTTTTCTGATCAACTCTGTGTCATTGTGATGAGTTTTGATTACTTCAGCTTTGCCACTTGCAACAAGGGAAGCACTTTCAATGAGATCAGGTCTTAGGGTTCCCTGAGCAAGAAAGACCTCTTCAGGTTTCAGGTTCATTTCTCCAATTACCTCATTGGCAATCTATAATGTAGAGGGAAAAATAAATGTTTTACGTTGATCAAATAATATTGCAAACCTCTCTGCTTTAGACCACTGATAAGAAGACTGCTCCTGATAATATTTTATTCCTCAAAGGGGAAAGCCAAAAATCTTGCCACACATTTGTCTGTTATGTATTTAGGTGAATGATGAATAAAAAATACTTTTAAATACTTGAATTAACACTAATACTAACATTGCTCATGGCTACGTATACATCCTCCCTGCATCATTAATGATAAGACAAAACTGAAAATAGCTGCAAGTTGACACAGTAATAAAAACACACCAAAACCAAGATATTAACTATCAATTTAGTAATTTCTGATTTAGTAAAAGTATGTTATTGTTAAAGCTTGTGTAATGTACATTAGCCATTATACATGACTCAGCCAATAAATTGCACAGTGGACAGAATACATATATTCAACTGTTTGTGACCATCACCCTGTGATCAGCGACAGACCTAATTTTGCTTCAGCTAACAGATTCTCTTTAAAATTATGTGGTAGAGGCCTTGGCTCTGGAGCAAGATGTTTATGTTCTATCCTCACCTATGTCCAACATCTGCATGTCAAAACATACCTGACAGCTGATGTCCTGAAGCATACACTGCCAGAGAATGGTTCTCTCAAAAGAAGATATTTTAACCAGCAGGGTAAGACTGCATTTAAAATATATTTAAATGACAGCATTCCTTTTAAATGCTAAAATAATTACCTTCACAAAGGTGTCACCAATAATTTTTCTTTTTTCCTCAGGACTTGTAGTCATATTTAAAGTTTTACTAATCCTCTTTCGGGGAGTTCTGTCTTCATCAGAGATTGGCAGAGTTGTTGTACCATTGTAGAATGAATGGGCTGCATTTACCACTGCACAAAATACAGGAATGTATTGACAAACTCAATATACAATACTAAACAGGATTACAGAAAATAAGTCTATGACTTGAAAAAGATCACTTGGTAGTCATCTTCAGACACTCTGCAATTTACAGGGCTACTCAAGCACTCACTCATTACAGGATTGTCTGAGGTGAAGGTTTTTCTTTCACCTCCCTTACTAATCTATTCCATTCTATAATTACCAAGGATTAGGGATATGAAAGGTTAACTGGGTAACTAGTAAGCATTACCCTTAATGGTTGTGATTAACTGTTGGGGACTTGAGCAGACAAGGGCACTACAGCCTAGCTGGAGCAGCCCCGTTCCTGGTGGTACAAAAGGGGCTCCAGCTTGACACTAAATTTAACCAGTTAACTAAGTAATAGGGATTTTACACCCCTACTAAGGATGGACAAAGCTGAGACTATTCTGGGCAAGGTTTTCTTTGTGAAAAGTTGGAAGATATAAAGGTTATAGCTGTTTGCACTGTTCATGACTGGAAGTTTAAATGAATGTGTTGCCTAACATATACCATGTTACCAGATGCCTTGACAATCTGAACATAAGAGATATTAGACACAATACTATTTATTGCCAAATTAATTAATATACAAAAGTTACTAATGAATTACATGATTTTATGTAAATAGTATGAATGATAGGATATTTCACTGCCTAACTTTGACATGAGTCATTTGTCTGCTCTGATCCCATCATATCTCTGAGGATAATCAAGCCAAAATCTTACTGCACAAAAAAGGATACCGTCTGATATCTCAATATGTACTGATTGTAACTCAAAATAGGTTAAAATAAATAAGTAGGCTTCTGCCCAGAAGCTATTGGTACAATATACACCTGCAAAAGAAACTTGTTTATTAAAAAATATGAAAATAAGAAAGGTATCACACTCACAAAGTGGCTTAAAAATAAGCTAGAGAACAGCAAGCTAAATATTTCAGTAAGAAAAAACTGTTTCATATGAATAGAGAACTGCAACCAGTGAAGGCAGCTGATTCATTTGCCAGTGGAAGAAAAGGAACTGATGACTGAGGCAGATGCCAGCTGTCATACAATGCCTCAATAGCTGTAATCACATATTTGGCACTGGTGAAGTGGTTTAATTCTCAGTGCAGGATATCATATTTCAGTCATCAGTGGAAAGTACTACTCAGTGAGTTAGAATCTGTACACTGAAACTTAAATTTTAAATTATTTGGGTCTGAGATTGTGTTTTTCTATGTGATTTTTCTACGATGACTAGCACAGTGTAGTGTTTTCTGGTTTGGATCTCTAGGGAATCCAGAACTTTCTTGTCCAGAAATATCCATTGTCTGGAATGATTTTTGTTATCTGGATGTACACTTATCATAGGTATGACCAAGTTTCCTATGGTCTCATAAAGTTTGTTTATAGCCATCAGTCCTGGCTTTCAGTGTTCTATGCTGTTATTTAGCTCTAATTTACCCCTAAATATCTTCTAACACACCAGTAAGTAGCAGAAGTGTTGGTTATGATGCTAGACAATATTGACCTCCCATGTACCGGAAAATTCTCTGGTTCAGAACCAACCAGGTCCCGAAGGTGCCAGACTAGAGAAATTCAACCTATATTAAATAAAAACAGTACATTTTTCAGGGCTACTAGTAACTATTCCTTTTTTATATTTAATTTCTCAAAATTGTACACATCAGTTTCATTAGACAATAAAATTGTGATTACTTGTAAGATTATGTATTTTTCTTTAGAAAATTAGCCAAACTATCTTCATTTACATTAAGTATAAGCAACATGAAATACAGTACCTTTGACCTGAATTCCAAGCTTTTTGAGTGCCTCCTCCACAGACTGACTTTCCCTTTTGCGCATGAATCCATTATCTATGTGTACAGCTATGACCTGGTCCTGGTTTAAAGCTCGATTCAGGAGAGCAGTACACACTGTTGAGTCCACACCTCCGCTCAGTAAAACCTAGATTAGGGTCAGAAAAAAACTGCACTTGTACAAACATTTATGGGAGAATGATAGTTAGCTAAAATCTCAGACTGAATATAAGAATTACCATGATCAGAACAACGTGTTCTGTTGGTCCAATAAAAGATATTAACTCATCGGTCTCCTGTATTTAATACCCTGGGATCAACATGGCTACAACAACACTGCAACAGTAACCAGAACAGACAACTAACCTACCTATCACACTATACCCAGTTCTTTGAAGGAAAATGAAAAGCTAAACAAAGTAATAGAGGCAAACTGTGCCACATGAGCTTCCTAAACTGTTGGCCAGTTTATACCCTGAAGCATAAAAATTTTCATTTTTTAGGTAATCAGCATAACTACCAATGTCAGTTTTATTCATAAGACTGGAAGTTACAAACCTATTATAAACTTACTTACCAAGACCTTTGATGAACCCACTTTCTCCTTGATATCTTGAATACATGCAAGTTCTCTATTTTCTACTGTGAAGGTACCAGTGCATCCCGCAATATCATAGAGGAAATTCTTCAGTATCACTTTTCCATTCACTGTAAGGCCAACTTCAGGGTGGAACTGAACTCCATACAGTTTTTTAGATTCATTTGCTATACCTTGATTTAAAGAGATAAGGCATTAAAAATTACAACAACAACATGAAAAGGTCAAATACAAGTTTTAAAATGTATACTGTATCAGATCTGAACTGGCAGATTAATTCATAGCAAAATATTTGAAAAGTAATAGTCACTAAATTGATCATAAAAATTCCTAATACAGTAAAACTCCAATTGTCCGGCATCCAGTGATCTGGCACTCCCGATAGTCTGGCACCAACTGGATCCTGGAAGTGCTCTGGCCAGCCGGACAATTGGAGCTGCTGGTGGGGAATGGCGCTGTGAGGGGTGAACCCTCCGCCGTTTTGCAGGAAGTCGGGGGAAGCCCCGCGCTGCCGCCGAGAGTTTCCGGGAGGAGAGCGGGCTCCCCACCCTCCAGACTGCAGTAGTTATCGCCGAGCAGGGGAGTGAGGGGCAGCGCTGCAGGACCAACCCGGCAGCACCCCAGCTGCTCTGTCCGCCGCTTGTCCACCCCTTGTCAGTTTCAGCTGCTTCCCCAAGTTCGCTGCTGCCGCTGCTGAAACTGACGAGCGGCGGACAAGCGGCGGAGCAGAGGAGCTGGGGTGCTGCCGGGTTGGTCCCACAGTGTCACCCCTCACCCTCCTACTCGGCTATAACTACTGCAGTCTCGAGAGTGGGGAGTGGGAAGCCCGCTCCCCTCCTGGAAACTCTCGGTGGCAGCGCAGAGCTTCCCCCGCCTTCCTGCAAAACGGCGGAGGGTTCGCCCCTCGCCACGGCGTTTCCCGCCTACCCCCCGGACTCAGTGTGGGTCCCGGCAGACCCATCACAGCCCCCCCGCTGGAGTACCTCCCAATACTCCGGCATATCCAATAATCTGGCACCAGATAGGTCCCAAAGGTGCTGGATTATCGGAAGTCTACTGTACTTCACTTTTTACATATAACATGTGTTTTAGAGGTTTCTATTATGAAGTTCCTTTGCTCGCCCAATGAAGATATTCACACAGTAACTTGGCAGGTGATGCCAAACTGAAATTCTACACTTTCCACATTTGGCATTTTCTATGCAGTTTTACCTCATCTCCCTAAAGAGGGATATAAATTAGACATATCTAAATTGCAAATGAAGTCAGGATTTGAATTTCCCACACTTCATCTCACTCCAGCACCCCCCACAACCAAACCCGTGCCCTGACTTCTGCACCCCACTCTGCCCTAAGCCCTCCCCATATACCAAACCCTCTGCCCTGAGCCCCCCACACCTCCCAGCTTGCCCTGACTGCTACACCCCCCATCCCTAGCCTGAGCCCTACATACACCCAACCGACTACCCTGAATCCTGTACCCATCACTCCATGTTCCAAGCCCCCATCCTCTGCCCAGAACTCTCCACACCTCCAAGGCTCCTGTCCTGACCCCTGCACTCCCACTCCCTACTGAGCCCCCCAAATCCTTTGCCGACTCCTGTACACCCCACCCCCTGCCCTGAGCCCCCCCATACCTCCCAGCCCCCTGCCTTGACTACTGCACCCGCACTCCCTGCCATGAACCCCCACCCCCATTTCCAACCCCATACCCTATACAATCACATAAATAAAGCATGTACATTTTCCTTTTAATTAAAAAACAAACAAACAAACATTACAGTTAAGGACCTGAGCAATGCTGGGTACATCTGCTAGTACCAGTATATGTATTTTACAGAACTTGGAAAACTTCTCTAAAGAGAATACTTTGCTCAACCTCAACACTGATTAGGTAATTATTAGGGCTGTCAAGCAATTAACAAATTTAATCTCGATTAATCGCGCAATTAATCGTGAGCGCCTCCCCTTTGAAACACCGCTGCCGCGTTTCAACAGGGCAGCGCTGCATGCAGCCTGGGATCAGCTAGAGTCCCCAGCTGACCCCGGGCTCCATGCAATGCTGCCCCTTTGAAGTGCAGCACAATGCGGAGCCAGGGGATCAGCTGGGCACTCCAGCTGATCCCCAGTAGGGAAGTTAAAGACTAGTCGATTCTGACCCCCACTTTGCTGTCTCTTTCAGATACAGGCAGCAAAGGGGAGGCAGGGGTACTTCAAAGTGGCAGCTGTGCAGCACTGCTGCATTAAAATCCCATGGCAGCGTTTCAAAGGGCCAGCCGTGCAACTCCCCAGCTGCATTTCCCCAGAACCCACATTCAGCTGCTGTGGAGTCCCCAGCTGACCCTGGGTTCTGCTGCCACAGGGAGCCCAAGATCAGCAGGGAGTCCCCAGCTGACCCCAGGCTCCACAGATGCCCCTTTAATATGCCACCGCTGGCATTTCAAAGGGGCAGCTGCTGTGGAGACTGGGGTCAGCTGGGGACTCCCTGCTGATCCTGGGCTCCGTGCGGCAGCAGAACTTGGGGTCAGCTGAGGACTCTCAGCTTATCTTGGGCTTCCCACAACAGCAGAACCTGGGTTACACTGCCGCAGGAAGCCCAGAATCAGCTGGGCAGTTCCCAGCTGACCCCAGGCTCCCTGGTTGCCCCTTTGAAACACGTGTGGAGGTGGCATTTTAAAGGGGCAGTGGCAGCAAAGCTGATCCATGTGCTGCCGCTGCCCCTTTAAAATGCCGCCTCCGCACACATTTCAAAGGGGCAACCCTGGAGCCCGGGATCAGCTGGGGACTCCCCAACTGATCCCGGGCTCCGCGAGGCATTTCCCCAGAGCCTGGAGTCACCTGGGGAGTCCAGACCAGCTGACCCCAGGTTCCACATGGCACTTCACAGAAACCTGGGGTCAGCTGGGCTGGACTCCCCAGCTGATCCTGGGTTCTGGGGAAATGTCGCGTGGAGCCTGGGATCAGCTGGGGACTCCCTAACTGACCCTGGGCTTCACTGACCCTTTCAAATACACGCAGGTGGCATTTCTAAGAAGCAGCCACCGCAAAGCTGATCTCCGGTATTGCGCTGCCCTTTTGAAGCACCGCAGCGGCACTTCAAAGGGGCAGCGTAGCATTAACGCCTGCCATTAATACATTAAAAAAATGTAACGCATGAATCCTGGACTGCGTTAATCACAGGCATTAACACATGTCAACTGACAGCCCTAGTAATTAGACAAGAACTTTTGGATGTGCTGAAAATTTCTAGGTTTTCAATTTTGCTTAATGTTTTAAAAGACTTCAAAAATTTGGAGAGTGAATTGGAGTTTTATACAATGAGAATCTGAAACGCTTGCCAGTTTCCTCTATAGTAGTTATATAGTTGTAATTTTATTAAAAAGCTGAATAAGTACTTTAAAAAAGTAATCTTGACTATTGGCAACAGTAGGTTTGCTATTCAGTACTCCTGCAGGTGACAGTATTGAAGATTTGCTACATATGAAATATAGCACTGTGCCTGACCTGAGGTTAATGGAAACCACTCTACAGAATGCTGGTCTTCCAACAATTCAGAAGTTTCTATCCTTGATTTTTACTCAGGAATTTAAATTAAGAGCCACATGAGCAGTTTAAGATTTCACAAAATAGCTTAGTACAGATAAAACTAACCTATAATCAACTGGCTGCAAAAAAGGTGGCTTCATTCAGTGAGCTGCAAGCTGAGTTAATAACTTAAAGTACTTTTTCTTAGTCAACTCTCAGGGCAAACATATATACAATTTCCCCATGACCCTCTATGCAAGAGATTTGAAAAATGTATTTTATTACTTCAAATTCTTATTACTGTTAAAATGCCCTGAAATGACAATAGTAAATAAAAAAGTGAATTAAACACATTAGATAATCAATATTAAAGAATTATTGAAAACTATTTTGCTTTTCCCTAATGCCTTTTCTAACATTTCTTACTTGAACATTTAAAATAAAAATTCAATCTGCATCAATTTCAGACTTTTTCTTTATTAGTACAATGTTGCAATGTTTGAGTTAAACATTGAGAAATGTTTCTGATATTCCTGAGTTTCATAAAAGCTTATTTTTACAAAACGTAAATTATGTCACAATTTGATACTTTCCCTTTTAAAAAAAGGCTCAAGAGAAAAGTCATAATTATGTAGAATACATACCTGCTATAATGTTCCCAGATTGTGCAACATTTCTGAACCCATCAGCTACTTTATCTACGCTGTCTCCATGAGTGAGGAGAACAATTTCCTCCTTCTGAAGGCCCCTAAACACAGGATAAAACAGAATCAGTGTAAGTACAAAGAAGATCTAACTTTATATATTAAATTATGAAATATTAAAAATTAAGCACACAACATATTTTCTGATACTATTTCATATTAATATATTAGCTTCTTGCTGAAAGAATTTTTTAGTTCAGACGACTAATGCTCTAGGGTGCAGATTCTCCACTTTTTCAAAGCAAGGTCAACTAAGAAAACATTTTGCAAACCACCTTCCCTCTCAATGTTAACTACTCTCAATCTCATAAAACTTCTCCCAGCAAAAGAGAAAGAACTTGCCAGTTCATAGGATTTCACTGAAACTTTAGCAGTAGTATTAGCCAAAAGTAAATACAAAACTAAGATAAAACTTTATACTAGGGAAGAAAGAATATTTTAGGGAAAGATATATATGAATATGGGCTGAGCTGATCAATGGATCTCATTTACTTTACTATGATGCCACTGACGAGTGACTAAACCAATCCTCTATCAGCAAATCCAATTACAGATGTCATGTAAAAATCCACCATCGGTGCGTATTGTACACTCTTTTCAGACCCTATATTTTTCTTATAATGTCTGGAGAAGTTGACTCTCGAGAGTCTGTACAATAGTTTGCCACCCGAACAATCTTTCCTCAGCTATGATTTCCAGGTTACTTGGAGTTATGCTGCATGACTTCATGTTAGCCTTTAAGAAATCTTTATAATGCATATACTGACTACCAATAGAGTGCTTTCTGTGATCATGCTGGCTGTAGAAGACCATCTTTGGTATATCTATAGTATCCATCCTCACAAAATGACCAACCCACCAAAACTGTTTGTTAACAAGCATTGCTTCCATGCCCATGATACCACATGGTTTAAGAATCACTGTGTTAGGAATTTTGTCCCACCAATTTCACATGGGCAATCTTCTTGAAGCAGCTCAATGATCATTGGAGTAGTGGGCTCTTTCTGAACAGATTAGAACATAGCCTCTGTCTTCTTGAGACTCACAGTGAGTACAAAACAGTGAGCAGAAGTCTCAAATGATGAAAAAGCTGAATGAGCCAACAATGTGCAATCATCATAATCAAACAGAACATCATGGATAGGTGTAGCAAACACTTTGGTGCAAGCCTGAAGTTTTTGGAGGTTGAAAATGTTACCAACAGCTAACGCACAATCCTTGAAAGAACTAACAGCATCATCCAAAAGTAGATGCTGAATAGGACAGGAGCAAGGACACATCCTTGCTCTGTACTATTTGATACTTCAAAAGGTGCTGTCATGTTTCCAAGGATGTGACCCAGAATATCATCATGAAAAGACTGAACTATATGGATCAATTTTTCAGGGCAGCCAATTCGCGCAAGTACCTTCTAAAGCCCATTTCTGTTGCCCATGTCTAAAGCCTTGCTCAGGTTGATGAAAATCACAGAGCTAACTATAAGGAAAACTCCAAAGTAACATACATGGAAGACAGAAGAGTATAGAATATAGCCCCCAAACCTTTTCAGCATATGTAAGGTATAGCGTGATTTTTTTTTAACAAGAAAATGACATAGGAGTTTGCTTATCTGTTTCAAAAAGACAGAGGCTAAAGTTCTGCATACAAAAATGCATATCTATACATGCGCTTAACTGGGCCATTAATTTTAATTGTATATGCAGCTGCAGTGTTGCAATAAGCTATATAAGCAAATGGTAGGCAATTTCACATAAACATGAGTGAAATTTCATTTTGTACCTTACAAATTTAACCTGTGTCTGTACTGTCACTAGATTTCATTTCTGGAATGGCATTTCCCCTTCCATTTTTGTTATTACAAGTGCCTGCATACCTGAACAATGAGCATGTGTTATCCAGAGTAATGCTGAAAACTCCATCTTCTCTAACATCTTTTTTGTGCACTGTACCTCCAAATACCTTATTCATCATCTGTCGAATCAGAAACATTATAATTACCTTTTCGTGTAAGTTCCCACAGTCAAACATCATTGAATCATAGAATACTAGAACTGGAAGGGACTTCAAGAGATCTTCAAGTCCAGACCCCTACTCTCAAGGTAAGACCAAGATTTTAAATTTAATATATAAGATTTTTCATTTCCATTTAATATATTCACCTTGCTCTCCTACTTAAAATGTCTGGCCATCACAAAAAACTGTAAGTCACTGAAACCTCCTGAAGACAAGGCCACTCTTATACTAGTTATAGAACATTACTACCAAATAGTCAGAACCTTCATTATTTCTCACTATTCAATGATCAGTCTTCTCTTCTGCTGGCCTCCTGTAATAGGAGTGGTTCCAGCACAACTTGAAACCACTCCTATTATAAACTGTCTAGGTAGGCCGCAATACAATTAATGCTATGAAATCAAGAACTTTAGTGGCAGGCTTTGGAGTCTTCCAATTTTTGTTTCCCCTTTTATTTTTTCAGACCAATGAATATGGCATTTCCTTGCACTGTAACATTCTCTTGGTTAGAAGAGAATCAATTGGCCTATTTTCACATATTCTAGAGAAAATTTATATCAACATTTCATAACTAACAGGAGTTCCATTACCATGTATATTTACATTGATGACATAAGTCCACATACTGTTTCATAGCTCCATAGTATCAGAATCAGTCCTTGGAATCATTTGAAACATCTTATAACGTTGCTTATAACACAATTTATGGCTTAGATTTGCAAAGTTAAGCATATAAAACTATATGCATATATTTGTGCTTACAAATGATATACACATGCAAATCAGGTATCCAATACACATGGCCAGTCACAAATAACTGCATGCTTATGCAAATATCTGATTTGCCTGCACATTAGTTAAGCGTATACAAATATGCATCTAACTGTGCATGCCTACCTTTTGAAATCTGCCAACTCTTACCCATAAATGGTATAAACCAACTGAAAATGTTGATCCACTTCCCTAATATTGGTACATGACAGGATGTGGAAAAAGCCATTCATCTATCATTGTTTAATCTTATTTGAGTTCTCTCAATCCTGTGACTGTTTTCTAAATTTTCATTCCAAATATAATGGGCAAAGAATTTTCATCCCACATTCAGGCACCAAAGTATGGACTCTTCTACTGCAACTGTAACTAATGACTTTGACAGTGACTTTGTCTTCTCTTCCCAATTATTTTAAAGTTTATTTTATATAATTACACAAAACAGTTAGCTGTTTAAGGTGGCATTACATTTACTGCATTTGGCTGGCTCCACATTATTCTAACCAACTAAGTGGTTTGTTTATACGGATTAGGGATGTTAGCAAATTATTATTTTCATACACATCTAACTGCTGAATTTTAAAACCGTCTCCCCACTCTTAAAAGCCAGCTCCCCACGCATATCAGCTCCTACCTCCCCCTGTGCTGCTACTTCTGATAGAGGGGCAGCAGCATAAAGGGTGGTATTTGGGAGACGGTACACGCGAGAAGAGGGCTTTCAAGGCAGCTCTCTGTACATACTGGCTCCGGTGGACCCACTCATGCCCCTCCCCTGGCCCTACACTGCTGCCTATTAGAAGCAGCAGAGAAGGGGTGGGGGAAGATAGGCAAGAGCCGGTGCTTGTGGGGAGCTGGCTTAAAAGTCTGCTCACTGCAAACACTACCTCCTACCTGCCCACCGCTTGTGAACGTGTAAGTGCTGAAAAATTCAGGGGTTAAATGTTTACAAAAATAACTGTTTGCTAACATACAGCGGCAACAACAGTGGGAGGAGCAAGGCTCTGTGGGAGCTGGTACATGCAGGGAGTTGGCTTGAAAGCTAATTTCCTACATGTGCCATTCCTGTGTCCCCCATAGACATCCTCCATGCTGCTGCCTCTGTGGAAGGGGGACAAGCAGCTCTGCAGGAGCCAGCAAGCGCATGAAGCTGGCTTACAAGTTGGCTCCCCGTGGGCACCAGCTTCTGCCTTCCCCCCACTTGTTGCCTCTGATACAGAGACAGAAAGAGGGGAGGGGTGCTTGTAGCCATTAGGATTAACTGATGAGTCTAGGCTTATCAGTTAATCATGTAAATGACTACATGCTAACATCCTTAACCAGGTATGGGCAAAAGGGCCTCCGCAGGCCAGATTCAGCCTGCCAAGCAGATTGATCTGGCCCACGGAGGCCCTGCCACTCCCCCGGCCCCAAGCCAATTAAGGCCTGGGGGTGGGGGAAGTGCAGAAAGTTTCCTCTTCCCTACCTGGAGCATGTGGCACTTTGAAACACTGCACACTCCTGGCAGGGCGGGGGGAGACTTTGCGTGCTCCCCCGCCCCCGAGCCCTGATTGGTATGGGGGTGGGGGAAGCGCACAAAGTTTCCCCTGCCCTACCTCCGTCCCCGTGAATAATCATATTTGCAGAAATACTTATTTCTGAACATATTTTCTATGTATTTCTGTTGCTTCCTCATCTAAATTTGTAAAATGAAATCATAACAGAGCCAATATCCCTTTCATTGATTGGCTCTTCAGCCATTTGTTTACTATAAATAAGTTATGCATCCTAGGTCCCAGTATTTCTGAAAGCAAGGAGCAATACATACATCTGAGACTTCTCCGGTACATAATGTTTAAACAACTTTATTTTGGCTATAAGAAGAACATAAAGGTTTAATTCTGCCAAGCCAGCTTTTTTTATAATTTCGATGAGTAATGTTTGGTTTTAAGCTTTTTTTTTTTTTTAAGATTTTTATCCATTTAATTCTCACAACTGCAGGACATAATGGCGGGGACGGAGTTGTCAGACAATAATTATCTGATGATAGTAGACACTGAGATTAAAAAAGTTAAAGCTACCTAAATGCCACTCCTGCACTGGTATTGCTACTAGTGGACTCTAGTAAGTTCTTGAACAGCTTCTCTCTTGTTTTGCCTACCTGTAAATGTCGACTCATCAAAATTCATTTTGTCAATTTGTATATGATGAAACTGACATTTACCAATAAAAATATGCCTTATATTTAGGCTTGGAAGGATTATGTGATAAACAGCTGAAACAATAAAAAATGGATGCATATCACAGGTGAATTATAATATAAGTGGCAGGGAAAAGCCACTCTGAATGCCTAAATGCATTTTGGATCAAAAGTTTATTTATATGAGACTCTGAATAATAAAGAAATATATACGAAACAAAATTTTTCTTCATTCTGATTTGAAATGTTACAATAGCCTTAAAGAAGAAATATTCTGCCGTGTATGTTTTCTATTTCATGGGATTTTTTTCCTGTTCTTGTTAACTACAGTTCTTACTGATTTTCAGGGGGAAAAAAATCAACCATTCTGAAGAACACACCTGATATAGCAGGATTCGTGACTATATTGGTAATGATAAGATTAGATATTATTGTAGTAAAAACATCAATTCATTCAGTTTCTAGTTTCAAACAGACATTAAATCAGTTTATATGTTTTCTATTAGCAGAACTGCTCCTGAAAAACTGCCTTAAGGAGTGCTACACACACAAAAAGAAAGAGATGAGCCACTGATTGAGCATACTATGCCAATTGTTTATGGAAGAGGTGCATTCTTCAATACCAGCTAATGTAAAAAGTTCCATAGCCATTAATTTCAGTAATAAAAACATGATAAATGTATAATAGAAGCAAGAGTCAGAGGAAAAATACACAATTTTCTTGTGCTATTTTCATGGCAGAGACCAGAAGAGTTTGTATATAGTATACTCAATATTTTCAAAATTATCATTCACACTAAAATGAAATTCTTCATGAAAGTTTTATTTATCCTATTAATTATACTTAAGTTATATATGAGAAAGTTCTAATAGATAGGTCTTAGTTGAGTGACTGAATTAAGACCTGGATATAAAATATTTGTAGACAAACATATCTGTGATTAATACCTGCATGCCATAGCAGATTCCAAGAACTGGTTTTCCTATTGTAAATATTGCTGGGTCAAACCAAGGTGCATCTTCTGCATACACAGAGTTTGGTCCTCCAGATATGATGATAGCCCTACAAACAAGATAGATTTAAAAAATAAAGAGTTCAAAAACAGAACATATTTACACTTTTAAAAATTCTATGTTTGCATTAAATGGTGATAACCTACTCCCTTATTACGATCCCTTGTATAACCTCAGTTTGCAGGCACTTAAAGCACAAATCAAAGATGCCACATTTTCCAGAGCTGGAATGGGTAAAAATGGCAAGTTGTATTTGCATAACTTTTGTACCAAGACCAAAAAATAGATGCAAGCCAACCTAAAATATGATTGTAGTAACTGTCTCTTTACTGAACGGCTTGGATTTTTTTTCTTTGCTTGTTTTCTGTTTTAAACAATAGGGTTCGATTCACAAAGGGACTCTGCAACAGTCTCACATTAGTCTCAGTTTCTCCTACTGAATCTATTTCATTTTCTATTACAGACTTAAAACATTAAATATGCCTGGGACCAAAGAGAATTAGACTGATTCTATAGTCCAGATGTTAGGTTACTTGAGGGATGGGAGACCCACATTCAAACACCTTCTCTTCATAAGGCAATGGAATCCCCCACATGCTAGGGGAGTGCCTTAACCACTGGACACTCTTCACCCATCCATTTTTGTGGTGTTAGACCAGTGGTTTTGAAACTTTTTGGCCTGTTGCTCACCTGGCTCAATGTATACCTTTCCGCGGACCACAAATTGCTAATGGAAAATCACTGTTGATTACATAATTACACCTGAGCCACTGCACTAGTGCTGCAGCTAGTGAGACTGGTTTAATTGAAATTATTAAACAGATTAAGCATTTGATGCACCTCCTATCCAAAGACGTCAGTGTTCCAGAAATAAAGGCTAATGTTGAAATTGCAAAATACTTTCATAACAATCACTTTGCAACAGCTGCTCTGCTACAAATCGAGCTAACTGTTCCACAAGAAGTGTCATGGAACTCAGTAGTGGACTGTTTTGAGCACTACATCAATAACTGACCTAATCTGATGACAGTTTGTGAACAGAATCATGAAAAAAAATATGGCACTGTCACAGCCAAAGTTCTCAACATTGGGCTGAAGAGAAATGTTGAACACATACTGAGTACTCTAAAGCCCGTTTCTGAAGACTTGAACAAAATGCAGGAAAATAGCTGTTTTATTGCTGATGCTGTTGAAATTTGGAAGAACTGAGTGAGATCTTAAAAAGAGAAATATGCAATGACAGAGAAAAATTGCAAGCATAAAAACATACATACCCACAAATGGGTCAAGCACTATGTCCAGCTCATTTCCTTGCAAATATTTTCAGTACTCAGTATCAAGGTCAAACCTTAACTTCTGAGGAAGAAGAACTGGCTATGACATGGACATCCAGCAATCATCCCTCCATAATGCCAACTATAATAAACATCAAAGCTAAGGGGAGAACCATTCAAGGAATATATGTTCACTGAGGATGTTTTAAAGAAAGTCACATCAGTGAACTGGTGGATGTCACTTAAGCACTTGGATTGAGAGACAGTTGATATGATACTTGTACTTTTAACAGCAGTAGCTTCTTCTGCCGGTATAGCAAGAATATTTACTTCTTTTGGACTCATTCATTTCAAACTGGGAAATTGTTTAAGACCTCAATAAGCAGGAAAGTTTTTTTTTCTTTTTCAGATTATGGATAAACAAGAAAATGAAGGTGAAGATGACTGAGTTAGCTGCAGAAGCCAATATTTTAAGTTTCTCTTGCTGATCTGGCTGACAGTTAAATGAAATATTTTTTTAGAAATGAAAGATTATTTTAGTGAAAAACAATTTTAACAAAAACAAACCTGATTTTAAAAAACTTGAATGTTTAACTGAATTCAAAAATTCATGTGCTTGTTTTGTTAAAATATTGTTGTTTTAGTTAAATAAACCAAATTTAAATGTCTGACTGTTGATGTTCTCCTGCTAATATAGCACAGCAAGAAAATCCTCCTATAGAAATGGTAATTGTTCACCTCCCATTATTGTCTGCCAGGCTCTGTGTATCTGTTAAGAGTGGCAGACAATGATAAATCCTACACAGGTTCATGGATGTTTAAAAAAGGTGCAAAATTATGGAATATAGATGGCATTATAGGATAGAGAAGTTGCATGCTGGAAAGTGGACCCTTTGCTCTTAGACCACATAACTTGTTTCTACCCCATGATACATTCCCAATCCTTTCCAAAAGGCACCAAGCTGGACAGTAGTAAATTGCACAATGGGATACCTACCCACAATGCACTGCATTGTGCATCAACATAAGCACTTGTGGTGAACATATCAGCGCTGATGCGAGGAGACAAGTATTCATGTGCACAAAGCAATATATTAACAACTGTGATGGCATAATGCTGATGTATCGTGCATCAGCCAAAGTTGGAAGTATAGAGATGTCTTTATTCTAATATAAGAATGCATTTTTCTGATTGAGCTTGTGTTGCATATATCAGAATTAAAAATTTAAAAAGTCCACAAGTTACAGCAATATACCCCTAGAGGTATATGTAAACAAACTGAAAGGCTGCTCCGGCATATTCTGTGATTTGATCATCTGCGAAGTCAAAGAACTAGCAAGTTCACTTACATCCCTATAGATCATCTATTCCCGCAACTAAGTTTTCCACTGCTGGAGAGTGGGTATCTTGTTGTTAATGTGTGAGGGTTTTTTTGTTTTTTTTTAAACATGTTTAAACAAGTCAGTGAAGCATTTTTGAAAATCCCACCTACCATCTTGTCAGGTAGCTATATTAATTGAAGATCAAATTTGAAAGTTTTGTTCTTCTTGCTTTTAAGAGGTCTTATAGCCACAGAATAATTACAATTTAAGCAACAGTACAGAGAGATGCTTCTGCCACCGACTTGACAATGACAAACAAGTACATCTCCATCCTGCAACAAGGAACCAACTGCAGGGGGGGTAGCAGAAGATGTGTTATGCTCAGTCAGGCCAGAGAACGTCAGCATGGAGCCAGATTATTTCCACCACAATTGGCACTCCGTCAACTGGAAACTATAGTGACACCACCAACTAGTTTAACAAATATCATTAAAAAGGCCCTTAAATGACTACTTTCAATCATTGCTAATATGATCTAGATTTAAATAAATGTCTGTAGAGGAAGAAAGCTTGGTATCCTTTTATCAGTTACCCAAAAGGACCAATAACCTTGACATTATTGTAGATCCTCCTCAACCTTGAAACAGTGACCCTTTGAATGGCAGTGTTTCACCTAGCTTTAAAAAGTAATTATTTGCAGTGCCACAAAATTGATAGTATCACAATGATTGTATATCATGGCAGAGGTTTTGAAAAGACTTCAGGTTGTGTTTTGGAAGGGGATCCTCTTTCTTTAAGATAAAAAACACAATACCTGTGTAATTCACATAGTTCAATGATGGACTGAGTCCCTAAGTAGCCTGTTTTAAGATACCACACTGGAAACAACACTTTCTTAAGTAAATGAAAAATTAAACAATATTTTAATAGATTTTAACATGTGTCCACTTTTCAAAATTTGTTTGTGGGATCTTACAACAAGATCTTGAAGTATTTTCTAGCTGCAATTCTAAGAGAATTACATACACAGGATGTATTGAATATATTAGGTATGCAATAGTGTAGTAATATCTACTCTAGTATAGCCATCTGTGTTTTCTAAAGAAGAGTAGTGAATTCAGATTATTGCAGACTCATTAAGTTATAATGGCATTCTACTAGAGCAACAACAATCATTGGCTAGAGAAAAGCAATTCAAGGAAGCAATTTCTATTATGTGCTACTTCTGTTATGTGATGTGTGCGCAAACTGCATTCCTGGGATTTTTTACTATGCTGGCATTATGGTATCATGATACTAGATACTCAAGTGATTTGCATAAATCAGTAAGACTTGGATAGCAATTTTTTCCTTAAGAAGCTCTTTTTTCAAATGCTAAAACAAATGTGTAAAAGCATTAATCAAAGCGGTAGAACTTTTTAAAATAAGCACTATCATAATAATTTTACTCACCTCCCAGAAAGAATCTGACATGATATACCATACCATTTCCAATTTATATAATTCTTTGATGGAACTATAAATATTTAAGTGCTATAAAATTTTCGGAAAAATGAATGATGCAAGATTTCTTATTTACTATCACGAGTATTACTTTTAAAATGTATTTTCCTGTTGAAAGCCTAGCCAAAGGTTAATATTAGATTTATCACAAATATTTTGCACATAAAAAAGTTACTCCCTCAAAAGACTTGCATAACAACAGAAAGTGACCAAGGAAATCAATAGTTTTAACAAAACTAAATCTAATGTTGGAATATGTAGTAAATGAATGCACTAGGCAAGTCTTTGTGCTAGTTTCTCCAACGAAACTCACATGTCCCTGATTAAATACAACATAAGCAGTGTTATCACCACAGTGAATAAAGTACGGTATATTATAAAAACAAGCAATTAATTCTGTTGCTGAGATCCACAGATTCCTTTGCATTTAAATTAAAAAAGAAAGATAGAGCCTACCGGAATCCTTGCTCCTTGATTGCAAAAGCTGGAGTCTCCAAAGGGAAGATCTCAGATTGGACAAACAATTCTCGTACTCGACGATCTATGACCTTTCCATACTGAGCTCCAGCATCCAGTATTACCACTGCCCCTTCATAGTGATATTGGCCATCCTTGAGATCTCCTCCAGCATTCTCTGGCTGCAAACATTATTTACATAAGTACTTTATCAAAACAGTTATACTATCAATGCAGAAGTTTCAGAGGGGTAACCATGTTAGTCTGTAACTGGAAAAACTTAAAAAACAATCAAAAGTCTTGCATCACCTTAGAGACTAAGAAAAAGTGTAGATGGTATCATGAGCTTTCGTGGGCACAACCCACTGTGCCCACGAAAGCTCATGATACCATCTACATTTTTTGTTAGTCTCTAAGGTGCTGCAAGACTATTAGTGCAGAGTCAGGACAACAAAGGAATCTCTTCTGAAAGAACAGATTAATTCTTTCACTCTGGAGGTTAATTATTATGGGTACAAATTCAGTCATCGGGTAAGAAAAGTTCTTTAAGATATAAAGTGTAACATTTACATTGCAATACAAAGTAAAAACATTTTAACAAAAAAGTCTTAAGATACATACAGTAATACTGACATAGGCAACCTAAATACCACATGCTAACCCATGTGTGCCATTTACATGAATGACAATTTTACTACTAATTAACTTAGGATGCAGCTATGTTCTCCCCACTCACATCTGCTCACCCACCAGGACAAATCCTGGGAAAAAAGAGATTTTCTACCACATTTTTCCACTTACATAAGTGGACCCACCCACCAATACAATCACTTAAGCTTCTGAAACAGTGGAATTTCAGTGTTTCACAGTGAAAAATGGTGTTTCATAAGTCTAAAACTGGGTATGGTAATTTTAAAAGTGCATAGATTGAGCCCTAGAAAAAAGGTACTTAATTGACAGCCATAGACACTGAAAGGGCACCCCAAAGTCAAATCAATGGCAATACAAGTTTACCCATACCATCCCCTTATGTATAGTAAACCCTGCCTAGAAAAGATCACCAATAGAAAGTTAAAATGATAGTTGATATTTTATGCTTATTCAATCTGATCTGCTAAGCTTGCCAGAAGTCACAATTTGAAAGTAGCCATTTTGATGCAACGTTTCAAACAGTTTGCATGTCAGTTTAGTTTCAGGAGTAATTTTTTTTCCATGTTAATTACTTGTATCTTAAGAAAACTTAAGATTGTATTTTAGATTGGGAGACGAACTAAAGCCTTTCAATATATTACTCAAGCAGACATTACTCAAAAACTTCACTCAGGCAGAAATCCTCCTTAACATGTTATGTATTCATGTAAGTGCCAGGTTATGCAATTGTAAAGTAATTATAAGATGAATCAATTACATAAATAGTAACTGCAGTATTGTTCTGGGAGAAAAACAACAGTAGAAGCTCAGAGTTATGAGCCCCAGAGTTACAAACTGGCTGATCAACCAAACTCATATTTGGAATTGGAAGTACGCAATCAGGCACAGGCCCCAAAACAGCAAATACTGTACAGTATTATGCTAAACATAAACAACTAAAAAAAAGGGTCAAGGGGTAGCTGAGTTAGTCCATACAGGATAAACTTAAAAAACAACAAATAGTCTAGTAGCACTTTAAAGACTAACAAAACATGTAGATGGTATCATGAGCGTTCATGGGCACAGCCCAGGTTAAAAAGATCTGACAAGGTAAGAAAATGGTTTCTGTTCTTCTTTCATTTAAACTAAGATGGTTAAAAGTAGGATTTTTCTTCTGTACAGTAAAGTTTCAAGTCAATATACTAAATCAACGTACAGTTGTAAACTTTTGAAAGAACTACCCCTCCCCTTTGTTTTGTTCAGAGTTAAGATGATTTCGATTTACAAACAACCTCTATTCCCAATGTGTTCATAAATCAGAGGTTCTACTGTACTATGTGTACTGGCATCACTACAATTCAGGATTAAAAAAGGTTGCAATGCTCTTTCCCTTATAATGGCTGGATGCTTGGTATATCAAACACATATTACCAGTATTATGTATTTATTACTGATCTAACATTTACTGATAGTTAAACAGAAATGGCTTGTCAAGAGCAAGAGAGCTAAGTTACTGTGTTTCAATGGACTGCAACAAACCTCACAGAGACGAAAGGGATCAAACACAAAGAAAGTATTAATATTATATCCTCTTTCAGACATCAGCAGCCTTCAAATAAGGGAGTCTGCCCTTTAGGTCTACAGATACTGCTACCACTTTGGATATCAAAAGTTCTTCTCCTACAGGTCCCACTACTGATGGATTCTCCATGAATGAAAATTCTGTCTACAGTATTTTCCTTGCATTTCTACTGTGAGGCAAGAATGTTCTTCAACTTCTATGGCAACATAACATTCCAAAGAATTGAGCTAAACATGAAACATCTTTTACTTGTAGTCTAAATTAGTTAAGAGTGGAAGATGCACAGGAGGATTGTAAGATGACCACAGCTTGAGAACCTAGAGCTGTAAGCTTTATTGGTGGCTGCTTGTAAAGAAAGCAAGGGAAAGGAAAAAGCTAAAACCTTTTCACAGCTTGTTTCAAGACTAGAGTCTGTCACTTAATTTTTCTCATTAATAAGAACACCACTGGAATTAAAATGGCATGTGTCTCTGATAAGAAGCAGTAAGATGATTTAATAGTTTTGGGCCAAATAAGGAACTATAATAATTCTTCTCACTAAAGTTGCATTATGTTTACATTCACAGACACACATACACATACACACCCACACAATTTCCCTCTTTTATTCTGTATATAGCATAAAAGCTGTGGGTTTGTTACACTGATTAATTTAAAAGTAGTGTTTATTTTTCAGTTTTTGAAAACATTCCCCTATTCTTTGTATTAGCTCATCAATAATCTACATGTTGGGCCTCCCTGGTCTGGCACCCTCATGACTGGAGTTTGCTGGCCCAAAGGAGGTCAATTCTGGCCTCCTGCTGCTGGCCTCTAGGATCTTCCAGGGGCTGCCAGCCTCTGGCTACCAGACCCCAGGCTGTATGCATCTGTCTGTGTGTCTGTATGCGAGTCCGTTTGTTCAGGAGCGAGGACCATCACATTTGGAATGCAGCTTTCTCTTATCCTAACTTAAAGCAAGGTCTGGGTTTGGTTGTGCCAGGAGAACTGGCAACACAGGGAAAAGTACTGTTTTCCATAACACTCAAAGAGAGGGCCAGCTGTTTGGAGAGTTGCAATATGAGAGTGGCCACTTGGGGCACAGAGTCCACAGGGGGAGCTATTGTGGAGTGTCCACTGTGCAAAGCCATACCACAAAGGGATTGGCCAGCAGGGCTGATGCTCTGCCATCTTGCCTGCAAGCATATTAAGTAAGTAGCCCCCAACACTTCTTCCCTGAAGCGCTGAAGGACTGTGGGGTGAGAGAAAACAGCCACTGACAGCCAGAGGGGAGAGAAAAGGCCTGTGCCAGATAAGGATGTTAAGAGGTGGGTAATCGCTAATCGTGTAGTCAAAAGAATGATCAACTACACAATTAGTTGATAAGGGAAGAAGTGTTTAATCCTGGTTCATGCCTGGTTTGGGAGCTACCCTCACTGCAGCTCTGTGGTTTAAATGTACTAAGAGCTAGGCAGCCCGGCAGCCCAGCTCCTTCTGCATTTAAACTGCAGAGCCACAGAAGGGGTGGGTCCTGGACTCGGCGCGAGCTGAGAATGAGCGAGCCCGGCACAGTCCTGGCTCACACCAGGTCTGGGATGTATCCCCACTTCAGCTCTGCAGTTTAAACATAGTAAGAGCTGGACTGCCTTTCCGGCTCTACTACATTTAAACTGCACAGCCGGAGTGGGGGGCTAAGGTCCAGCAAAAGCCTGCCCAGATGGAACAGTCCCAATCTGTGGCGGTCTGCTGGGAAACCCGCAGACGGGCTGCTACCAGAGCTGCCTCTACCCACAGCCAGCCTGGGCCGCTGCAGACAGGGGCTGCCTCCAGCATCGGCTCCTGCTTCCCTCGGTGCCTCTGATACCGAGGCAGCAATGGGGAGGGAACGATTCAAGTAGTCGACTAGACTAACGCGTAAGTCAACTGATGGCTTATATCGCTAGTGCCAGATGGGACCTCCCACCCTGAGTCTCTCCTCATCCCTACAACCCTCACTCTTGAACCCCACTCCGTACCAGCCTCCGGCACCTCCCATCCCCAAGACTTCCCTGAAGGACCTGGGCAACACAGGGTAAGACTGCTAGTTGATTCATATTCTTGAATGATCCACTGTAAGCCCAGCATCCTTTTCTGTAGCACTCTTTCCTAAGGAATCATTTACCATTTTTTATTTGTACAATTCCTACGTGCAATATTTTGTATTTGTCCTTTTTTAATTTCTCCATTTCTCCAGTTTCTCAAGATTATTTTGACAGCTAATTCTGACCTCCAAAGCACTGACATCCCCTCTCAGCTTATCAGCCACAAACTTTATAAATAAAGTTTCTATTTTATTATCCAAAACATTTATTAAGATACTGAACAGAATCAGATTTAAGACAAATATCTGTGGGACCCCACTTAATATATCCATCCAGATTGATGGTGTATCATTGATTACTACTCTCTGAGGTACAGTTTCCAAAGAACTGTGCACCCATATTATAGTAGCTTCATCTAGGCCAGGGGTGGGCAATAATTTTTTTCTGGGGGACACTTCAAAAATTTTTGAAGTGGCCCCAGACTGCCTCGGAAGGGGCACTCCTCAAGTGGAAGGGACAGGGACAGGGACAGGATGCTTCCAGGCTTCCCCACCCACAGACCATGATTGGTCTGAGGACAGGAGAGCCCCTTTGTCCCCCTCCCCCAACTAAGCACCCATACCTCTGGGGGTGGGAGGAGACTTCCCATGCTCCCCCAGCTCCAGGCCAATCAGGGCTTGGAGACAGGGCAGCAGGTAAAGTCTCCTCCCACCATGCCAGAAGTGCACGGTGCTTCAAAGCGCCATGTGCCCTGTCAGGGCAGAAGAAACTTTGTGTGCTTCCCTCGTCCCCAGGCTCTAATTGGCTTGTGGGCAGGAGAGCAGCAAGGCCTCCAAAGGCCAGATCAACCTGTTTGGTGGGCTGTATCTGGCCCACGGAGGCCCTTTTTCCCACCCCGATCTAGGCTATATTTCTCTTGTTTATAAGACGTTCACATGAGACAGTATCAGAAGTCTTACTGAAATAAAGATGCATCTGTTGATTCCCCCATTTTTACCGTGTCAAAGAAATATATTAGGCTGTTTTGATGTGATTTTTTTCTTGACATATCTATGTTAACTCTTACTTATCACCTTATTTTCTCCTGGTTGCTTGCGAACCGATTATTTGCCCTATTATGTTTCTGTGTACCAAAGTTACACTGACTGACCTCTAATTCCCTGGGTTGTCCTTATTCTTTAGATAGTGTATATTTGCCCTTTTGTGATCCCCTGTGATCTCTCCCATCCTCCATGAGGTCTTAAAGATAACTGCTAATATCCTGGAAATCTCTTCAGCTGGTTCCTTAATATTCTAGGAGATATTTATCAGGACCTGTTAACTTAAAGACATCTAACTTGATTCAGAAGTTCTTAATTTGTTCTTCCCCTATTTAGCCTTAAATCCTACTCCATTTATAGTGATGTTCACAAAGTCACTCACCTAATCACTACTAACTTTTTTAGTGAAATTGGAAACGAAAAAAAAAGGCATTTATTTAACACTATGCTTATTGCTGCTTTTTCTGTTCTGGTCTTTCCCCCCTCATTGAATAATGGGCCCAACCTGTTCTTGGTGTTCCTCTTGCATACAATGTATTTTAAAGATATCTTCTTGTCACTCTTTATGTTCCTAGCTACTTGAATCCCATTTCTTGCCTTGGCCTTTCTAATTCTGTCCCTACACGTTTGTGAAGTAACTTAGTTTTCACGTTTTGTATGACTCTTTTTGAGTTTCAGGTAATTGAATATTTTCTGGTTAATCCAGTGGTCTCCATACTTCCTGTTTGTCCCATCTGTTGGGATAATTGCTCTTGTGCCCGTAATTAATGACTTTTTAAAATATTAATTCTTAACTACATTCTATAATATTTCCATTTAAAACATCTATAAGAAATGGTAGAGCAGCTTTAGGCTTCTGTCAGTTAGTTCTGAATTCAATAAGCAACAGTAAGTAGGTCTAATATGGTTCAAATCTAACTCTCATATTAATTCTAAATATGACACCATGACAACAATAGGATTGCATGAATGTATAAATTAGGACAGAATCTTACTGATTTATAGTTTGGCTGAAAATAAGAGATCTCACATACAAATTAGATAAAGAAAACCTTATTTAATAAAAAACAGAAAAGGGAGAAAACATAACATGGACTGAATACATCATCCTTAGCTTTACACTGAGATCTTTTTTCATCAGATCAGAAAAGCATGGGGAGGATAAAAGGGTAGTACAGAGCAAAAAAATACAGCAGGACTGTTTTCATCTATCCTGAAATATTTCTATTCAACTAATTTAAGTCACAAGACATTAAATACCATGTAATATGTGAAAATCATTTACAGTTATCTGTGACTATCAGTCATGCACGCCCATTTGCACTACTACAAATTAGGCATCTTATGACTTTCATTTGCTGACATTTCCCCGGACAGAAATCTAATAATTCTAAATCCTAATACATGAAGTTGAAATTCAAGATCAAACAATATACTGAAATTACATTACCACCAGTTACAGCCCCGTGAACCTAAGATTTTTGTTGTGATCAAAGTGGATAAAAATCGATGATTAAAATTTTTAAAAAATTATTTATTTATTTGAATTGGATTTTTGTTTAAATCAGATTTTTTGATATAATACGTTTTGAAGGAAAAAAAATTAGTTTTAATTAAGATACACTATTAGCTCAAAAATCTCTCATCATGGAATAAGGATTGTAAATTCTAATTCTATAGTAGGAGAGACTATATTCATGTACAGGCAGTCCCCGACTTACGCGGATCCGACTTACGTCGGATCCGCACTTACGAACGGGGCTCTCTCGCCCCGGAGGTCGGGGCGAGAAAGCCCCGTTCGTAAGCTGCTCCGGTGCCCCTGGTCTGCTGGAGACAGTCTCCAGCAGACCAGGGGCACCGGGCGGGTTCCCGCGCTTCTGAGGCTTTGCCAGAGCAAAGCCTCAGAGGCACGGGGAACCGCCGCTGCTGCCGCTTCAGTCTGGGTGCCTGTGGTCTGCTGGGGACGGTCCCCAGCAGACCACAGGCACCCAGACTGAAGCCGCAGCCGCGGCAGGGTCCCTCGCCTCTGAGGCTTTGCCAGAGCAAAGCCTCAGAGGCGCGGCATCCCGCTGCCACTGCGGCTCTGCTCCCCGTGTCCCTGGTCTGCTGGGGGGGGGGGGGCGCAGCTAGTGTGCTCCCCCCCCCTCCCCTCCCCCAGCAGACCAGGCTTTTGTTTTGGACTCTGGGGCAGAGCAGCTGGGGCGCTGCCGATTGGTCCTGCAGCGCCCGCTCTGGGCACTACTGGACCAACCCGGCAGCACCCCAGCTACTCTGCCCCAGGCGTCCCCAAGTCAGCTTCTGCTGAAACTGACCAGCGCTGACTACAGGAAGCCCCAGGCAGAGTTGCTCTGCCCCGGGCTTCCTGGAATCAGCTGCTGATCAGTTTCAGCAGCAGCTGACTTGGGGACGCCTGGGGTTCTTAAGTTGATTCTGTATGCAAGTCAGAACTGGCGGTCAGTTTCAGCAGTGTCTGAATCTGGACGCCAGTTCCGACTTACATACAGATTCAACTTAAGAACAAACCTACAGTCCCTATCTTGTACGTAACCCGGGGACTGCCTGTAATCTTTAAGAAAACTTTTGTAAATGAGTTCCAATAGTTCATGGATTAGGGACCCAAACTTATGGAATTCTAGAGGCTCCTATATACTTAGGTTAATCTATCCACCCCATGAGACTCAGTGCTAAGTCTAGAAAATACCATCAGAGAAGCTTAGTATTGGAGTTCTCAAACTGTGAATTTGTGTTTCCAGAGATAACATGCTTGTTAACAGCAAGAGTGTTTTTAAATAAATCAATAAAATATAGAGGTGAGAAATAACAGACTTCCACTCTATTGTCCCTCTGCAAATTTGAGTACACAGAGTCAATTCCTTACCCTCTCTCTGAAAGTGCAAAGTTTCAAAAAGTTCAATGAACAATATTGTTGGGAGTAGAATACCTCTGGACAAGGAGACGAAGTCTAGAGATAAATGTGAGAAGGAAGAGACAGTAGAAAGAAATGTAAAACTGTTTGAGCAGTATATTCCAGAAGTCTTGAGGTCTTTCTGAGTATAGCCTGTATACCATTCTTTCACTAGAAGGGAAAACCTATAGTAGTAGAAGGCCATGAAAGAGATCCGGTTTGGGATATTTTAATGAAGTTCTTCTACCTGTGGGTAAGACAGGAATGCATGCAAAATGCAAACAGTGCAACACAGAAATCCAAGGCCAGGTTGCTGAAATGAAACCATGTCATGAGAAGTGTTCCTTCTGAGGAGGACTCTGCACTGAAGACGATGAAATGAACATGCAGGGTCTTCATACTTCTTTCTGAAGGACTGCCTGTGTTTCTTATGGACTATTGTGAATTATTATGTTTGAGCAAAAAATATAATTGTTACTCCATAGGAGTCATTTTTATGCAGCTGTGATAAAAATAAATAGCTGAAATAGGCAGATCTTCCTTTTATAATTTCACCTTTAGAGTACTAAGTGTCATGAATGTAATGAGTAATAGTAAATGAGCCATATGGTAATAATAATTAAACAATTTCATTGACTTATTTTGTTGAGGACGGATTCTCCTAAACATACAGGCTTCTGAAGACTATCCTCATTCTAGATCACCATCATTTTCTATAGTTTCAGAGTTATCTGCCATTGATAGGGTTTTAGTCACAACATGCATGTCACATAGCCACAGGAATATAATCTGTAGCAAAAACCAAAACAAAACCACCTTCATCATCCAGAAACAACCATAGATAAGTTTGTGATAAGAACCAATATATTACAAAAAGAGGGGAAAATGCCCAGTTTGTTTATGCAACAAGCTCTCCTTTTTGTATGATTGAGAACTCACACTTCATTAACATGTTTCAGTCATTAAGACCAGGAGAGAGCGGGGCTGGCAACTTTACTCCCAGGGAGGTGGCTTTGCCCATTTGGCTCCCGGAATGAGGCTTCATGTAAACATCATCTTATCACATAAGCGGTTAGTTGGTTACACTCTAATATCTCTATTGAGCATTAATTATATCAATAACTGGCCTACTCTCATAACAGTTTGTGAACAGAATCGTGAATAAATATATGGCACTGTCACAGCCAAAGTTCTCAACATTGGGCTGAAGAGAAATGTTGAACACATACTGAGTACTCTAAAGCCCATTTTTGTATACTTGAACAAAATGCAGGGAAATAGCTGTTTTATTGCTGATGCTGTTGAAATTTGGAAGAACTGAGTGAGATCTTAAAAAGAGAAATATGCAATGACAGAGAAAAATTGCAAGCATAAAAACACACATACCCACAAATGGGACAAGCACTATGTCCAGCTCATTTCCTTGCAAATATTTTCAGTACTCAGTATCAAGGTCAAACCTTAACTTCTGAGGAAGATGGACTGGCTATCACATGGGCATCCAGCAATCATCCCTCCATAATGCCAACTATAATAAACATCTTAGCTCAGAGAGGAAACCATTCAAGAAATACGTTTACTGATGTTTTAAAGAAAGTCACATCAGTGAACTGGAGGAAGGCACTTAAGCAATTGGATTCAGAGACTGTTGACGTGATAATCACACTTTTAACAGCAGTAGCTTCTTCTGCTGGTATAGCAAAAATATTTTCTTCCTTTGGACTAATTCATTCCAAATTGAGAAACTGTTTGAGATCTCAAAATGCAAGAAAGCTTGTTTTTCGTTTCTAGATGAATAAACAGGAAAAAGAAAGTGAAGACGAATAAGCTGCAGAAATATTATCATGTTGACTTCACTAATACAGTTTTGATTTAGTTTCAAATATTTTAAAAATTCATTTACTATTTCAGTTTTAGACAATTTCAACAAAAAAAACCCTCATTTTTAAAAACTTGAATGTTTAAATTCAAAATATGTAACACTGTTATTTTAGTTAAATAAAGCAATTTAAATGTCTGTCTGGTGATGTTCTCCTGTTAGTACAGCATGGCAAGAAAATCCTCCAATATCAATGATTAACTTGTTGAATTGGAGATAGTTCACATCTCAACAACTTCATAAATATTTGCTTCAATTACCTTCAGTAAATATCTTTAGTTGCCTTTGGTAAATAAAATAACCAAACAACCATTCATTTTCTTATGTAGTTGTAAAACTAATCTGAAAAGTTTTCAAAATAAAGCACTGTTTAAAGAAGTATAGTGTGTCCCTTCTAAAAATGAAACCTACATCTACCTCTGAGTTATGAAGAATATGTATTAAGGTTATAACAACCAAAAATGAATGTATTTTTATGTGGAAAACCACAATTAAATCGAGTCTTCCTGACTAGTGATTTGGATCAAATCCACCCTGGTTGCGATCCCCCTCCAAACTGCCTTATATTACCTCTCCTTTGGTGGTATAATAATGGAAGTTCTGAAACATTCTTTGTGGCATTAGAAACTGTTCTATTCTGTTGTTTTAAATGACCATGATATTAAACAAATGACCCTTGCAGAAGACATTGCTACTTGTGTACATAAATATAGAAATCAATTACAATTTCTGAATTCTGTTCCGTAATCATAAATACACACACACACACACACACACACACACACACACACACACCCCTAGCAGTGTCTCTGCAACATTACACTCATATTATACATACAGGCTATGTCTACACTCGCAGCTTCTTGCACAAGTAATATGCAAATGAGGCTAAGTGTGGAATATCACTGAGCCTCATTTGCATACCTAATGAGCCACCTTTTTTTCAGAAAAGGCTCTTGTGCAAGGAGGAGCATCTACACTGCCCCTTCTTGTGCAAGAAAAACCCTCTTGCGCAATGCCGTTACACCTATTACTTTTCAGGAAGAACAGCATTGCGCAAGAGGGTTTTTCTTGCGCAAGAAGAGGCAGTGTAGACACTCCTTGCACAAGAGCCTCTTCTGAAAAAAATGGTGGCTCATTAGGTATGCAAATGAGGCTCGGTAATATTCCATGCTTAGCCTCATTTGCATATTACTCGCACAAGAAGGCACGAGTGTAGACATAGCCACACTGTATATGGCAAGACTTCTATTACCCCAATTTTAAGTTTATTCGGTACTTGAGCAGCAAATCTGTTTTTTTCTGTAGCTCAGACAAAAGAATTAATACTTGAATGCCTAAAGTTTATATTTATATTCTGGTGCCTAAATAAATTGCCTATCATAGGAGCTAACACCCACAGACCACTGAAGTCAGGGGCTTAACAAGCCAAAACTTTAGGTTGGGTCCAGTCTATTCAAGCTAGTGTAGGTTTTATTTTGGTTAAGAAAGCTCTAAAATACACACTTGAATTTTTACAATGTACAAAAGAAAAGCACCTAATCCAATGTTCTCGTAAATCTTTAAAATATACCTAAATTAAACAGACCCATCAGTTACCCCAGATCAAAGCTAATAACCTAGCAACCTCATTATTACAACAAATTAACCAACCCAATACTTATCTCCCATAGACCCAGGCCATCATTACCTAAGCTGATGGTTGCTATAGTCATTTCCCCATAGGCAAGGGAGAAAAAGATGGACTTTCAACAGGGTGACCAGATATCCCATTTTGGTCAGGACAATCAAGAGCAAATGGGACAAATACAGTTTTCCCAAAAAATTGGGTTGTAACCCCTACTGAGGTATGGAGCAATGTGTGGAGGAGTGAGAAATGCCTTTGGAGCTGTGCACAGCAGAACATCTGCTGCTTTATTTATACTGGTAGAAAATGGCAAAAAATACTCAAACCCAGTATGGATGCAGTAACACCAGCATAGCTTATTCAGGTTTGAAAATTAAAAGATGTTGTTGTTGTATAAAATACCTTAATAATGGTGTATCTATGTCAGCAAAAAATTCGCATCCTAACAAATACAGTTAAGCCTATAAAACTTGTGTAGACCACCCTTTGTTTATCAATGTGTCTTCATAAGTAGAGACAAAACCAAGTAAACTCACTTTGACGTAAGCTCCCCATGCACATTACTTAATTTCAAGAATTACTGTATTTACTATGCTAAATTGAGTGTTATTTATTGCCAAAGTGTGGTACTGAATCATTAGAAAAGGCATTCCAATCATGAGAACTCACACTCCCATCCCACTGCTGCAAATACATAAGCCCTGACCTCCAAAGTCATCAAGACGGTATGCAATTCTCACATACAGGACTTGTATCAAAATTTTTAAAGCATTATGGGATTCTTCAGGATAAAAGTCACTATATGAACATAAGAGCTTAATATAATTGTTTTGTTTTTTAATTAAAATAAAATTAAATGATCAAAAACAAAATATAAGGCAATATCATATAAGTGCTAATGAGCTTGTGATAGTTCTAACATACGTGGGGGAAACGAGTAAACTAGTTGACAGAGGAGTTTAAAAATAAGCTAGTTCAATTACCATGTTTTAAGTAAAGCTCCTCTGAACTGGAACTGAGCTATAATGAAGTCATTGTAAATTTCCTGCCCTGTACATCCTCAAGGCCTATGAGTAATAGAAACAGCAGAGGAGCCAGGCACATGCAGCTCTTTTCAGGCAGTACTTTGCAGCAGTACCGTACAGGGGTACAGGGGTCCATAAGATCGGATAGTTCATTCCTAATTCTTTCATCAAGACCATGAACTACTAAATACCAGACACTTCCCATCTCTATTCAGCCCCATGGATCACATACTATCCATTATATTCAACTTTATCTGTTTCATATCATAAAGTTAAAGGCCAGAAAGGCTCAACTATCTAATCTGGACACTAAACTGCAATCACAATACCCCTACCAAATCCAAGAACTTATGCCTGACTAAACCATAACTTCACTACAAATTCACAGACAGTAACTGGGAGAAGAGCAAGAGGTATCCTTCCCTTAGGAGCTAAGAAGAGGTGCATTATTCAGTCTACTTACTGTGAAAAGAGAATAGCAGTTTTTGGCTTAGAAAAAAATATTGTACCCTCCTCTATGGAATTCTCACTCGTCAAACGCTACAGAGCAAAGTAAGATATTGGGAAGGAGATGGAAGAGACCTGTGCTCTTTCCCCACTGGAGGGATGGAGTAAGGGAAAGGCCACGATTCTCGGTTACCATGCCCAGTCCAGCGTCTCATGTCAACAACACGGGGAAAGCTCTGGAGACAAGTGTACTGTTTCTCCAGTCCACTGAGTGGGGCAGGCATACTCCACCACTCAGGCGTGAGCAGCTGGCACCTTTACAGTTAACCCAAATCCTTGGGCTGGGCACCTAAGCGGCTTCCCCAAACCTGCAGCTAACAGGGGCGCCAGTGTGTCTCCTTCTCCCCTTTCCCCGCTCTCACTCCTCCCCAAAAAGAGGGGGAAAGGCTGGGCCCCCGGTTCTCCCCAGCCATCGCGTCAGGGGCACCTGCGGGGGGCAAGCGGCAGCGACAATGCAAAGCCCCCGCCAGGGGAACACATGGGCGCCGCACAGGGACGCTGCAGCCAAATGCCCCCTTCACTGCCCTCTTCCTCAGGCGGTACCGCTGCCTGCGCTGGAGACTGCGAGCGGCAGTCACGATGCCCCCTCCCCCGCTGCCTGTACCATGTGCCCCGGGCGGCGCTTCCTGCCGCTGCGGGGAGTCCGGTCGGGGACTCATCAGGGCGGCAGCGAGCTCCCGCGGTCTCGCCGCGACTGCTCCCGGGCGGGCGGCGGGGAAGGAGGGAGCCCGAGAACCGGCCTGGGCGCGGGGTCCCAGCCCCACCAGCCGAGCGCACAAAGCGCCCAGGAGGAGGCTGGCAGGCCCGGCGCGGGGAGTGTCCTGGGGCGAGCGGCCGCGCGGCCCTGGCTGCAGGGGGAAGGAGGCGGCGGCGCGCTCCCTCCGGGGCTCCCGCAGCGGCACTGACCTTGGCGTCTCCATTGCACAGAGCCATGGAGCCGGCTAGGGCCGGGGCGCCGCACCGCGCCGCACGGCCGGGGACGAGGACAGGGCGCCCGGAGCAAGGGGAGGCTGCCGAGCTGCCGCCGAGATGAGCTAATCCTGCCAGTGTGCGCCTCCGCTCCCCTCTCCCGCCACTGGGAGGAGCCCAGCCCAGCGCCGCCCCACTCCCTCCTCCTCCTGCTGCTGCTGCTTCCGGAGGGGCTGGCGAAGCAGCGCGCTCCGCTCCTGCGCGGGCGGGGGGACGGAGAGGGAGGCGCGCGGCGCCCTAGTTCAGCCCAACGCCTCAGGCCGTTAACAGCTGCTTTCGGCCGCTGAGTGGAACGAAGCGCCCTCCGCGCGCGGCCGAGCCCGAGCCCGGCTGCCTTTCTCTCGGCGTTCCTCTTAGCCGGGGAGAGCTGCCAGGCCGCTTGCTGGGGCTCCTCGTCCGTCGCTTTCCCCTTCGCCCCGCCAGCCTCGCTGCAGAGCGTCCCTCTGCGTGGCCCCCGCAGCTGGGTTTACAATCCGCTACGCACCCGGCCTGGACCTCAGCCCCTGAGGGGGGCCGCACTGGCTACCGGCTCCGGGTGGAGGCGCTATCTCACGCCTGGCTCCTTTGAAAGGCGGCGCGCGCGGCTCTCTGCGTCTCCAAGTTGGACGGATCCGCTTCGCCCGAGGTGAGGTGCCTTAGCCCGCGGAGACTGAGCGCTCTGCAGGCAGCGGGGAGACTCTGCTGTGCGGCTGGGTTTAACCAGCCAGCTTACAGGGGGACAAAGGGTAAGAACGAAACTGGGAGCTGCCTCGTCCGAAGCGTGGCGTTTCACGTGCTGCCCTGGGGCTGAGTGGCGAGCCTGAGAGCGGCAGGGGAAAGTACCCGCCAGTTGCAAAGAGAAACGTGAGAAGACGCGGAATAAATAAAACCACTTGACGTCTTTGGAAAAAAATGTAAGAGGTGTCGAATGGTAAGGCAGGGCGGGCCAACCATATAGATGAGCTAGGCAGTCGCCTAAGGGGCCAGGCTTCAAGGGGCACCACATAAGACTGAAGTCGGTATTTTTCTGTATTTAAAAACATATTATCCCTTATATATAAAAGTATCAAATATTGTACTTGTAAAACAGCGGGTCATTGCCATGTCAGAAGTTATTTATTTCACATTGTAGCGCACAACTATGTATGTAAATGCAATTAAAATGTGGCACACATAGCTTTGAAAAAGCACTACCTGGGTTTCCTGCCTGAGGGCAGGGTCTGGCAGTTCAGTCATTCTCCATAGCCCAGTGTTGGCCAATCATACAGGTGAGTCAATGTTGCTTGCCCTTTAGTGAAGGCTGGTCAGTTACCTGCCACAGCTGTTCTGCTGTGATCCCCAAGACATTGTGCCCATGAAGAATTTGTACTGGACTTGCAAAATTTGTTAAGAGGTTTTTACAAGATCGTAAAAAGAGAATCACAAGATCGTAAAAGGAGAATCACAAGTACAAACACGATTGTGTATTTATTGTAATCTGTTAAAGTAATATTAAAGCCCTGCTTTTAGAACACTTGACAGCTAACGTTAACAAATACAACTTACATATACATTCCTTTCCATTCTAATTGGATAATGTTTGAAAATAATAAAAATTCTGACCTTCTGTTTAATTTTTTATTAGTTTTAAGTGAAGGTTGAAATGACAAATAAATTATAGTGTACCAGATTTATGTTACTGTGATGTCATTGCATGCACATTATCTCACTGGGAAGGTTTCAGCAGGCAGAGAGCTACATGCTTTATTGTCCCATGGTGTTGCAAATTCATAATTTCTCTTTCCATACATTTACTCCACCTTTAATCATTCTTACCAATCATTTTGATTCATTTATCTTTTAGTTTAATGTAAAGAGTATTTTACTTTAGTATCATTGTTCTTTATTTTGATAACTTAGTGAAATGGTTGCTTAACATTTTTTCATAAAATTAATACCATGGCAGATAAAAAAGAAACACTGTGGAACTCAATATCACCTAAAAGGAAGGCTGAGGAGATAAAATGCAAAAAGGTTCCTTCCTCAAATATCTTCAATTTCAGAAACACCAAGGCTGTGTCTAGACTGGCCAATTTTTCTGGAAAATCAGCCGCTTTTCCGGAAAAACTTGCCAGCTGTCTACATTGGCCGCTTGAATTTCCGCAAAAGCACTGACTTCCTACTGTAAGAAATCAGTGCTTCATGCGGAAATACTAAGCTGCTCCTGTTCGGGCAAAAGTCCCTTTTGCACAAAGCTTTTGCACAAAAGGGCCAGTGTAGACAGCTCAGATTTGTTTTTCACAAAAAAGCCCCGATCGCGAAAATGGCGATCGGGGCTTTTTTGCAGAAAAGCGCGTCCAGATTGGCATGGACGCTTTTCCACAAAAAGTGCTTTTGCGGAAAAGTGTCCATTCCAATCTAGATGCTCTGTTCCGAAAATGCTTTTAATGGAAAACTTTTCCGTTAAAATCATTTCCGGAAAATCATGCCAATCTAGACGCAGCCCAAGACCAAAGCAGTTCACAACATCAAGATGAAGGCAGCTTATTTTAGATAGAGGCAAGTCACAGCATCAAACTAACACTAAAGTTGAGAAAATATTTGTCTGCAGACATATGTGCCACGGTTGAGGTAGAAAAGGTAACAAGGAAGTAGCAGGTAGATATATGGAAGATGAACTTGCAAGCACTTACAGTGCCTACACCCTTGCATGTGGCCTAGATGTGATGATCTTGTATGACAAATTCTAATGGAACATGGACCCAAATAAGTTCAGGAATATCACTTCCTGAAAGATGGAAATGAAAGAAAATTCTCTGCACACCACTATGAGAGGAAACTCACCAATGGGGAAGAAATACTTTGACAGTAGATATAATATTCTTTGTTAAAAGATTTAGTGTTTTGCTTCTACTGCAAACTGTTGAGCAGTCATGCAATTGGTACGTCAGTTACTGAAAAGAGATTAAAGGATTGGAAAAACATGTCTTCAGTTCTGTGAAATGATGGGGGGGGAAAAGTCCTAAACTTTTGAAAAACTTACAAAATTGGAAAGACCTTGAACTACAATTGAAAAAAAAATTGGAAAACTTGATGAAGAAAATTTAGATGTAATCAAGCAAGAAGAGAACTGGAGCCAAATACTGGATCATCTGGCTGCTGTAAGAAGAGTTCTCAGTGGGCAAAATCTGGCATTCTGCAGGAAAAATGAAAATTATACAGTGCAGGTAATGGAAACTTCTTAAAATTTATTGCATACCTAGCTTTGTTTAATCCACACATGAAGAAGCATCTATGTAACATAAGTGACCATGAAACTCATGTTTGTTTTTTTAGAAAAACTCTGCAGAATGAGCTGATTCAACTCCTAGCAAATGCTATTAATGAGAATCTTAAAAGCTCTCCATTATGCAAAATTCTTTTCAATAATTCTGGACTGTATACCAGATGCAAGTCATGTTAAGCAGATGACAGTGATCATTTGCTTTGTAAATGCATCAAAAATATGCAGTTGATAATGCCGAAGGAACATTTTGGAGGGTTTGTATCCTTGATGGAGACAAGCTGAATGTATTCTACAAGGGTATGTCTACACAGCAAAGTTTAATGAATGGAAATGCCTGTCTCCTAGAGCTGGAAGGGCCCTGAAGGCTCATTGAGTCCAGCCCCTGCCTTCACAGTAGGACCAAGTACCATCCCTGACAGATTTTGCCCCATAATGGCCTTCTCAAGGATTGAACTCACAACCCTGAATTTAATAGGCCAATGCTCAAACCACTGAGCTATCCCTCGCCTCAGCTAGCACACCCCCCTATTTCAAAGTAACTTTCCTAGCGTCTACACAGCCAAACCGCTATTTCAAAATAAATTTGAAATAGCGGCACGCTTATTTTGAATTTGGTAAGCCTTATTCTATAAGGAATAACGCCAAATTTGAAATAGTTATTTTGAAATAAGTGCTGTATAGACACTTATTTCTAAATAAGGGGCCTCCAGCCTTCCCAGGGAGCCCTGGTGGCCACTCCAGCCTCAACCAAGAACACTCCACTTCCTCTCCCTCTTCCCGGAGTCCTTAAAGGGGTAGACTCTGGCCACGGTGCTTGTGCCAGCTCCAAGCCTGCCAGCTCAGAGCCAACAGTCACTGCCTCTGACCCAGTGGCCCCAAAACATGAGCTAGCAAGCCACTGGCAGCCAGCCCTCCACCACTCCCCAGGAGCAGTCTGCCAGCTCCCAGGAGCCTGCCAGGGCCCGGAGAGGGCAGATGCCTTTCTGGTGCAGGGTGGAGATCACGGACCTTATTCATGTTTGAGGGGGATGCCCCCAACGTCCATGATCTCCGCACTAGATAGAGGAACGCGGCCATCTATGGCAGGATAGCTGCTAGCCTGGCTACCAAAGGCCACATGCAAACCCAGGAGCAGGTTTGCACGACAATCAAGTTGGTCCAGTGAGACCCCCAACCCTGAGCTTTCCCTCCCCTTGCTTCCCCCTTCCAGCTCCCTCCTCCCAGGTTTCCCCCTCCCATCTTCCACCCTCTCTTCTCCTCTCTCCTGCCTCCTTTCCCCAGTCTCACCAGTTTCATTCCCCCCCCTCCCTGTTTTGTTAAATAAAGAGTTTGTGTTCATGAAAATATGTGTATTTGATTTGACATCAGGAAGGGGGGTTAGGGAGGGGTAAGTAGAAGGACGTGAGGGAGGAATGAGGCACAAGCCCCCAGTAGGGCAGACCAGAGAAGCTCTTAGTGCTCCTCAGGGTGGAAGCTCTCCCGCAGGGCCTCCTGGATACTGACAGCCCCCCGATGGACCTCCTCGATGGCAACCTGGAGAAAGTGCAGAGAAGCACCACAGTGCCCACGGGCAGCTCCAGCTCCATGTTGCAGAGTGCTGTGGTGTCCTAAGGGCAACCAGAGCATGCAGAGACAAAATGCTTTGCTGTCCCTCATTCAGGTAGACAAGCAAGCAGGGAAACCGGAGAACTGGCTGTCCGGGGGAGTCCCTTTAAGCACAGACCTCAGATAGCCTCGGGCAGCAGCCCCACACAGTAAGCCCTGACCTGGTGCCCTGCCGGAACTGGTTCTGGCCAGCCTTAAATGTGATTCAGAGTCCACTCAGTGTGGACACGCTATTTCAAAATAGCAGAATGCTATTTCTAAATGCATTTTGTGTGTAGACACGTTATTTCGAAATAAGCTATTTCAAAATAACTATTTCGAAATAAGATATTTTAAAATAACGCTGTAGTGTAGACATACCCCAAGAGCCTGAAGGAATGTAATTTTCTATTGAGAATTTACGTGGCCAAGGCTGACAATGGGAATAATATGAAGGGTAAAGACACAATGGTATACAAAAGAGAATAATATAAATTGATCCTCCAGTGGTTTTTTGTTCTTTGCAGTATACATTCCCTGAATTTTGGTTGTCATTGATACTGCCAGATGCTGTTTGGAGGCTAATAATTTCTTTGACCTGGTGCAATGCATATGTAGGGTTTTTTTCCACCAATATGTCATTGGAAAGTTCTTTGTGTCATGTGTGTTCTGTAACTCTGAAACCATTGAGTCAAACAAGATGAGAGGCTATGTCTACACTACAATGATCTTGCTCTGCAATTTGCGTACCTTTTTCACAAGAGGCTTTTCCGAAATGTGGCCCGTCTACACTGGGCCACATTTCGGAAAAGCCTCCTCTTTCAGAAGAGCCCTTCTTCCTCGTGGGAGGAGAAAGACAGGGCTTCCAAAAGAGCGCATCTGCTCCCCCCCCCCCCCTCACTCTCCAGCACCATCTCTGTAGCAAGGTGGGGAGGCAGGGACCAGCGGGGAAACAGTGCAAGTGGGGACTGAAACAGTCCCACTCACACCTGTCCCACTGCTGCTCCTCTCCCTTTGGAATGAACAAACACCTCCTGTGGCTCTTGAACATTCCAAAGGAAGAGGCACAGAGTGGAACTCGTGCCAGTGGGGACTGCTTTGTTCTTGCTGCATCTCTCCCTTTGAAATGTACAGGAGCTGCTGCGTATCTTGTACATTTCAAAGGCAGAGAGGCAGAAACACACTGCCTCTCTCCCTTTGAAATGTACAGGAGCAGCGGGCAGCTCTTGTACATTTCAAAGGATGAGGCAGAGTGGGATAGTGAGGGCCCCCTTATCGACTAATCAAGTAGTCAGTGGAAATTCCACCGTCTACTCAATTAGCTGATTAAATGAAATTGAATATCCCTAGATGGGGGTGCAGGATGGGGTGAAGAGGGTAGGGTCTGGAAGGGAGTTTGGTGGTAGGAGAGTTTGTGGGGTGGGGGTATGAGGGATTTTGGAGTAGGAGGGGGTTGGGGAAGTAACACAGAAAAGGGGATGGTGAGAATGCAGCCAAATACCTAGCTGGGGAGGGAGGGAAAGAAGTGGGGAGTAAAGGGAAGTGCAGCTTCTGCAAAGTAAAATTGTATCTTCCCTTCACATCTTCCCTCTGCTCCAGCCTCCCTGCCCTCAGCTCCATGATCCCTGCCCAGCCTGATCTCCTGCATAACTCCATGCCTCTCAGTGCAACCCCTATCCCTACCGATCCTCCTTCACACACACACCCCTCCTGCCCCTACATCTCTGTGCCCCCAGCACACTCACTGGCAGGGCAACCACGCTGGGACTCGTAGCCCCCCGGGAGTAATGCTTGGCATGGAGAGGTGGGGGGTCAGAGTACAGCATATCCGTTGGGAATAGAGTTGGCTGAAAAATTATTTTCACCCACCCCTAAAATGTCAAAGTTCCTTTCATCTTACAGTTTTAAAAAATAGAGCTATTTGATTTATATTTTTGTGAATATTGAAAATATTTTCAAAACATAACACTTAAAATATCAAAAAAGCAAAAAACCTTGTCTACTCATGCCATAATATTGTATTTACTTTCTCTGCCTCCAGTATTACAATTTTTAATGCCCCCTTTTCCAACATATTACAGCAGATATTGCAGTCTCATTGACTTCAGCATCACTACTCACAATGAATAATATAAAGTGCATACCTTTCAGCATTGTGGTCAAAGTGTGGAGGCAGGAATGGCATCCAAGAACATCTTTAGACTGTCAGTCTTATACTTAAATAACACACTCAGTAGCTGTGTATAAATTAAGAAAGAAAAACAAACCATCTCAGGTTTTTCATGAAATTTGCAGACTACTTGAGCTTTGCAGTTATAATTAACAGTACTATCAGAACATCCTCAATGGATACTTGCATATTTGGGGTATGTTGTTACTTATATTAATAGTAATCTGTTGCTAATAACATTTATAATTAGTATGCATTCTATAATTTATTTACTAGTAATTGAATACATACGAATTACAAACCATATTAATTATAGGTGTTAGCATTGTGTGCCCTTTTTATTCCCTAATTCTAAATTTGCTAAATATTTTTATTGATTTGATGCCTGAAAGGAAGCTGTCATGGTTGTCCCCCTGCTTTATGAAAATTGGCTTAAGGACATGAATATGTGTAACTCAAAGATGTTTTAGACAAAATACCTCATGTGACATAACAATTTTAATATTATAATCTGCTGAATGTGTATATCCTATTTTTATGCATGTATCATTCTTGTATGTGAAGTTAGAAATATGAAGTGTGAATCTGTTTATAGTTCCAGCTATGTTAATGAGGGGCCATTAGTGATACTTCAGGTCCTTAATGACTCAGTACTCAAAGCAAAAATCAGTGAATGGTTGTGTTTGTCCTGTAAGTATGGTGACCACATTTTCTGAATAAAAAATAGGGATACATTAGCTACACTCTTTGAAACCACTAGCCTTGCCCCTGACCCCTTGGGCCATGCCCACCTGCCACATGAAGTTTCACTCCTGGAATAGTACTTCTGAGGTCAAGATGAACACATGACTGGAACTTCAGGGGGTAGCCGAGTTAGTTTGTACAGGAAAAAACAACAAATGGTCTAGTAGCACTTTACAGATTAACAAAACATGTTGATCAATGTTTCTTAAACTATGTTCTGTGGTAAACCGGTGTGCTGCGAGGCAGTCGGAGGTGTGCCGTGGAGAACAGAATTCAAAATGGCCACCTTTAAAGGGGCAGGTGACATTTTTTGCTCAACAACTCCCCCCCCCCCGCATCCTTTTTTTCCCCTCAATAACTTTCCCCCTCAACCCTTCCCCCCCCCCCACCTCTCTTTTCTTTTTTTCCCCTCAACAAAAAATCCTTGGTGTTCCCCATTAAAAAAAATTATTGTTTGGTGTTCCTTGGTCTTAAAAAGTTTAAGGAACACTGATGTAGATAGTATCATGAGCTTTCGTGGGCACAACCCACTTCTTCAGATGACCAGAGTTTTGAGTTTAGGATGTGCAGACCCAAAATAAATAGGAAAGAAGAGGGGGAGGAAAAAAGAAGGGGAGTGGGAGACAGGGAGCAAAGGGTATGGAAAATCAAAGGGAAAAACAGGAAGGTAGAGCTGGGAGTCAGTAAGTATCTGAAGATTGGGTAGTTAAAACGAAGCAGTTAATAAAAGTCAATAGACAGTATCGGTCTTAACATAGGTATCTACAGAAAGAGCTGTTTGAACCTTCATTGAATGTTAGGTTGATAGTGTCCCAAGCATCCTTCATCACAACTGAGTCCATTAGCATAAGAACTGAATTTGTGGATGAATTCTAATTCCAATGCTTCTCTGTGTATCTGGCAAGTAGAATTGGTTTGTGACAAGACAGCCACTTGAAGATCTTTTAAACAGTGATTAGGAAGTTTAAAGTGTTCCCCAACAGGTTTCTGTATGTTCCCTTTACAAATATCTGATTTGTGTCCATTGAATTTCCCACAGAGAGTGTCCAGTTTGTCCAATATATATAGCAGTAGGGCATTGCTGGCATTTGATGGCATAGATCAAAGTAATGGATGTGCAATCAAATGACCTTTTGATTTGGTAGCTTATGTTATTGGCTCCAGTGATGAATTCGCTAGTATAGATATGCGGGCAGAGTTGGCATCTCGTTTGGTTGCAGGGCTGGGTTCCTGGATGCTTATGATGTGGTTGTGTGGCATGGTTACCGGAAAGAATTTGTTTCAGGTTGGGGGGTAGTCTGTAAGCAAGAATAGGCTTTTCTCCCAAGTCCTCAGAGAGTGAGGGATCATTTTCCAAGATGGGTTGTAGATTGTGTATAATGCGCTGTTGGGGCCACATTAGTGAGGTTTGAGGGGTTTGGAGGGGTTGTGTTTTTGTATCTCACTTGTGTGGCCCCAACTGACTTTTCTGTTGGCCAGTGACCTCTATCTCAGAACAGATTACCCGCCCTTCTCATAAATAAAGATAATGATGAAACCTTTTGTGTTTGACATATTTTATTTAAAAATGAAGCCCGGCCAACAAGCCCCCAATTGGGGCCAAGTCCTCATCTGGCTACAGAATCATAACACTCCTGTACCCTCTACCCCGACTCCAAATCTGAGCCTATCATAACTGGACTCCCCTGTCCTGAGCCTCTCATCCCCAAAGTCCTGCACATTCACATCCCCAGTCTTCTGCCACAACACTCCTGCACCATCCACACACTGCAAATCTGTGTCCTGAGCCCCTCATACTGCCAGCCTCTCCTCATACCCCCAACCAAAACTCATCCACAAGCCTGTGGCTTGCTCAGCACCCCAACCCTCCACCTGAGCCCAGCACTCCCCAGCCTGGAGCCCCCTCCCTGAGCCAGTATCCCCTTCTCCATATCCTACTGCATCCAAATTCCACATCAAAATCCCTCATTCATACCCTAGAGCCCACGCCTCCTGTCTCAACGCAGTGAGGGTATGGCTAGACTGTAGGAGTTTTTCCAGCAAACATGCTCTTTTGGCAGCCCCTGTATTCCTCGTTCCACAAGGAAAGAGGGGGCTTCCAAAAGAAGGAGGGTTTCTGACATTTGGCCCATTTTAGACAGGCCAAATGTCAGAAAAATTATTTCTTTCTTTTTTTCACTGCCAAAAAAAGAAGTGGCAGTGTAGCTGTACCCTGAGAGAGTATAAGGGCCGGGGCTAGCAAGTGATGGAGAGAAGGGGAACAGAGATGGTGGGGCCTCAAGGAAGGGGTGGAGTTTTGGGAAAGGGATGATGTAGATCTTGACTTGTCTTGACATTTAAAAAGTGATCTTGGGTGTAAAAAGGTTGGAGACCACTGATTTACATAATATAGGCATTGCCATCATGGTATTGACATATACATTTCTGAGTAGCTTTACATATAAAATAGCCCAGCTCCATTGATCTCCATAGGAGATATATCTTACAAGCAGTGGTGCTAAGGGTTAGTGACATGGTCTTCACCATGTAATGTTTATGGTTAGTTCAGTATTGTCATTCTGGCTAGTGGAAATGGAGGACCCTTGATAGTTTTGCAGTAACTTCAAAAAATGCAGTTGCAGTATATCTCATTAGGGATGCAAATTCCCATTCATCAGTTAACCGGTTAATGTTAGGTCACACTAGGGTTGCCACTGATTCCCAGCCCCCTCCGGAGCAGCCCCTGTCCACAGAAAGCTGGACTCCTCATGGAGAGAGGCTGCTCCAGACTCTGGCACAGTCCCTGCCTGTGGGGCCCCCGGCTTCTCCATAGACAGGGGTTGCTCAGGATAACGGATACTGTGTCTGCAGCAGGCCATCTGCGGGGCTGGTGGAGCTCCCTTCCTGCAGTAGGTGGGGAGCTGGTCTTGCGGGGAGAGGCCAGGGATACCTCTAGTTCAGTGATTCTCAATCTTGTTGGCCTGTGGACCACCTGGCTCAATGTAAACCTTTCCGCGCACCACCAGTTGCTAATGGAAACTCACTGTTAATTACATAATTACACCTGAGCCATTTTTCTAGTGCTGCACCTAGGGAGAATGGTTTAATTTAAATTATTAAACAGATTAAGCATTTTAACTCTGTGTTAAGTTTATCAAACTTCATTTTAAATAAAAGAAAATATTAATTTATGTCTAACACAAAAGGTTTCAATGATTTCTTTATTTATGGCAGGGGTGGGGAACATTTTTTTGGGTCAGGGGCCATTGATCCACAGGAAAATCATTTAGGGATCACGTAAGTGAGAAGCAAAAGAACTCCCAAAATCTCAAACCCTCACTGAGGTGGCCCCCAACTGAGACACCTCACTCCCCTGGTGTTCAAGCCCCAAGAAGCGAAGGGAAGGGACAGGGAGGACTGAGGTTCAGGTCTTTCCATGGGTCAGATTTACTTTTCTGGTGGATTTTACGGAGACCACTTAGGTTGTGGGGTAGGGACAAAAATGAGGGGTTCCGTGTGTGTGACAGGGCTGCCAGAGAGTGAGATAGGATGGGGTTCAGGATCTGGGAGGGAGAGATGGAGGGAGTCAGGGGCAGAAGACAGAGAGGTTATGAGGTCTGGGTGGCAAGTAGGGTGCAGAAGCAGTCTGGGAGTAGGGTGTCTGGCAAGGGGGAAGGAGCAAGAGCAAGGGAGGGTGCAGTGTGTGGCCTGGAGGGAGGATGCCGAAACAACGGTGGATGCAGGAGCGGACTGGGTGGTAAGGTGCCTACCTGGGGAAAGGGTGTCTGGCCAAGGGGGGGGAGTGCAGGAGGGGACTAGAGGTAGGTGTCTGGCCAGGAGGGAGGGTGCAGGAGCAGACTGGAGGTAGGATGTCTGGCTAGGAGGGAGGGGGCAGGAGCGGCCTTTTGGGGGAGGGCTTAGACATCCGTGGTCCGGCACCCTCTGGGTTTTTCCAGATAAAGGGAGGTCATTTCAGGCCCCCTGCTGCTACCCACCATACTGGGCTTCCTGCCACCCATTTCCCCTAAACCCCAGCTGGACTGTGGGCCACTCTTCGCTCCACACCCACCTGCGGGCCGCTCTTTGCCCCCCTCTGTCCAACCAGCCTGCTCTTTGCCCCACCCCCAGCCCAGCCGTACACTGCTTGTCCACCTGGGCCCCCAGCCCAGCTGCTTGCTTGTTTTCTAGGCACTCCCAACAGGCAACACCTCCTCCTGCTGCTATTGGCTGGATCCCCAGCCACAGGAAAAGCCTGGTAAGTGTCACTGACTCCTACATTCCCCAGGCCGGGGAAGAGGGAGGAGAATCAGCTGCACAGCCACTTCTGGCTGCATTTGGAGTCTGGGGACTTTCTGGGACATTTCAAAGCTGTGCATGACACCAGAACAGGACATTAACATTTGGGACTATCCAGGATTTCCTGGGCTGTACTGTCAGCATACCTATACACAAACTAAGGTTGATCGTTGAAAGACATGTGACCATGCCACCTGGCACTGGAATCCATCTCGAACCTGATATTTTTCCATTGGGATGGTGTGGTGTCAAACAAAAAGGGTTCTCACCCTGGGAAAAGTCTATTTAAGCAATGGAAAGCCATAAGTCATTTGACTTCAGATGGGCCTTTGAAACTGTCTGGTCTACCTTAAGGGCTCATCTAGACTACATGGAAGATTTGAAAGAGCATATGCAAATTCCTCAGGAATTTGCATATCTTCTTCCGATCTCACTTTTGAAAGTGGATCTTGCTTTCGAAAGGAGAGGGGGTTTGCCGAAAAAGCCACATCCCAACTACTTTCATTTTCAAAAGATCCGCTTTCGAAAGTGAGATCAGAAGAAGATATGCAAATTCCTATGGAATTTGCATATCCTCTTTTGAATCTTCCGCATAGTCTAGACAAGCCCTAAGAGGATACTTGATAATAAAGAACTCTGAAAAAGCTGTAGACCCAGGTCAGAGTAAAGATCAACTCTGATGAAGCCCTTTACCTGAGATAAGAACAGCTATTTAGGGTAAGAATTTACCTGTAACAAGTTTCTTAGTGGATCAGAATTAGCTGGCATTTTTTGTTCATTTCAATTTAGTAACTTACTTTGATCTGACTTTTCATTTTCAACCATTTAAATCTCACTTTCTGTTGTTATAAACACACTTTTGTTTATTATCAAGCCCAGTATAAATAATTGTTATCTGGGGGAAGGAACCAGTGTGCATATCTCTCTTTCATTGATAAAATGGGCAGACCATATGAGCTTTCTCTATGCAAACCTTTTACACAAGTAAGATGGGTTTATTTGGGGTTTTGGTTCTTTTGGGGGGTTGGTTTTCTGGAGCGGAAGTGGTCCAGTGTCTGTATTGCTCTGCAGTAGCGGGGAGGGAGAGCAGGAGGCGGCGAGACTCCAACTCTGAGCCTTGTCTGGGGAGATCAAAGGATCTGGTCTAGCAGGACAGGCTGGAGGGGAACTCCAGAGGGCAGGAATGTGTGTTCCAATGGCATGATCAGCATACCAGGGGACAAACCCAAGGAGTTTTCTGTCCATTTACAAATTTGGTGTCAAAATCTGAGTTTAAGCTGTTTGTATACCCAAAAAAACTGTGGTAAAAGAGAACTGTGGGATGCAACAGTTGTATTTCAATTCTAACTCTTCCAAAAACTTACAAAGTCAACTTTTCTCAAATAAGGATGTCACTGTTAGCTGATGATCAGGGCAGTGTGTGTGTGTGTGTGTGTGTGTGTGTGTGTGTGTGTGTGTGTGTGTGTGTGTGTGTGTGTGTCACATCCAACTGCTGAGACACAAGGTCCCATTGCAGTGGGCAGCCTAGGAGGCTGAAGGGCGCCCTGAGAAGTTTAACGTCTGTGTCTTTACCGCTAGGACCAGGATCCCATCGCGGAAGGCAGCCAGAAGGCTGAAAGACGCCCCAGAGTTTATAGGAAGAGCTTATTACATCTCAGATTTCAACTGCTAGGATACAGGATCCCTTCGCAGCGGGCAGTCTAGGGAAGACTGAGAGATGCCCCAACGGATCTGTCCTCTGGAAGTGACATGATCCAAAACGCCCAAGCTCTCCCTATACCTGTCCCTTATGACCAGCTGAAGTTCTCTTAAATTGTGCTTGGTTCTGTTACAGCAACTGAAGGAGTCAGGTTAAAGCTTAAACAGTTACAGGTTTATTAAAGAAGCTTATAAATCATATGATTACAATGGCTATTGCTCTATTTCTTAACTGCTAGCAAATATAGATCTTAAAAATGGTTACAAAGAAAATAAAGATAGAAAATAGAAATAATGGTGACAGCTTAATCTTTAAAGAGCTCTAAGTCTATGTGTACACGTAAGACAAAGGACCACATTCAGGTACAATTTTTACCCCCTTCTGTGCCTCTCGACTCCAGCGGGTCAAGCCAGGGCTGGTCCCTCAATTCCTAGGAAAGAGGAATACGAGGTGGGAGTCCCCATCTAATCTCGGGAGGCCAATCACCTAACCCAACCAGCAGATAGATGGTAGATTGACCCTCAGAGTAAATGTGCTGCTGGACCCATCTTTGTACCCATAGGGGCCCGTATCCTCTTTCTTATCTAAGATGCCAAATTGTGTTGGTTTGTCTTTGTGATGCCAGTTCTTACAAGCCAGTTTCAACTTAATTTACACTTGCAAAAGAGATAACTAAATTGTGAGTACTGGACATTCTTTTTTATTGGGCGAGAGATTCCTCCCCCCGCGGACGGCTGTGTGTTCGTATCAATACGGGTTTCAGTCAAGGGCACTCCTTGGCAGCCTCTTGGTCAGCAATTGGCATATCTCCGTTTACAGCCATTCAGGGTCACAGCAGCCTGCATATCCGGGCCTTCTGTTCAAGGCTTTTACTGCTCTGTGTGCCCTGTATGATCCAGGCAAGCAAAAATTGATGTTACAGGGGGGTTCCTGTCCGGCTACAGTCACCATTTAACCAGTGGCCAGGCTGAAGAAGCCCCAGAACCTGCCTGCAGCATGGTTGGCCCAGCCCAGTTGCAACAGCCCAGTGCTGCAGCAGGCCCAGCCCAACCGGAGATGCTTCCTGCCTGTAGGATCTTGTTTAAGTGGTTAACCGATTAAACCTAAAGTTTTACTGGTTAACTGATTAAATAGGATTTTACATCCCCATTCTCAAGCCCTCTTCATTGAGATATGAAGCAATATTGCAGAGCAAAAGGTACTTCCACACATTGCACAGACCTTGCAAGTTTTGTGCATACTCAGAAATGTAGGTTACTTATGCTCCTTGCAAAACTAATCTGCGTGGAAAACTGTGAGAGTTGTAATGGGCTACGCAAAGCTATGATAGCAATTTAATACAGGCAATGTTTTCAGTTCACAGCATTTTATCATGTCCTGTTGTATTTAATGCTATTCTAAATTCTCCAACCTCACATTTCCAGTTTTTAGATCACCTACTCCCTTTCTACTGGGTATGGGAATCCATTACTTCCGACAGATGGACCTAGAGATGGTAGCGAGGGGACATGCCATTCCCTTCCTCTTCCAACCGCCCTACCTTACCCCTCTTCAAGGACCCCCTCATGAGCATCTCCTCAGGATGGAGGTGCAACAGTTCTGTAGCAGGTTCGACTCACTTTCACGGCTTCTTCCCTCAGCGTGGCTTTGGGGAAGTAACCAGCTGCTCCGACACAGATGCATTGTTCTTCCTCCGCTCTTCCTCCAGGGTCCTCCCTACTCCCTAAGATCCCCAGTTCTTCTCCCACTCTGCCTGTCCGGTTGCCTCCTGCAACCCTGCCTTGCGGACTTATGTCTCGGGGATTCCCTGGCTCAAACCCCCCAGCCCTACCGCAGCTGCCTCCTTGCAGCCCAGCCTTTTAGGGCTGCCTCCTTGCAAGCCCCACCCTCCATGACTACCTCCCTGCAGCCCTGGGCCTCAGGCCGGGTAACCTGAGTTTGCTAGGCCAAAGCCTCTCACTGCAGGCAGACAGGCAGGTCCCTCTCCTCCTCCCAGGAGCTGCTCTATATGGCCTCCAGCTGGGCCCTTGTTAGCTGCCTCAGCTGGGCTTCCTCCTGACTCCAGGTCTCAGCCCCTTAAAGGGCCAGTACAGGGCAACACCCTGCCACAGCTCCTAAGTCTGAGAGCTGCTAAGGCAATCCCTCTGGAATTCAGGGGTAAGGGGTTCTACTCACAGTACTTCCTAGTGCCCAAAGCGAAGAGAGGGTTTCAGCCCATCCTAGACCACAGGGACCTAAACGCTAAGTTCAAGATGGTGACATTGGCATCAATCATTCCCTCCCTCAACTGCGGAGACTAGTACACTGCCCACCGTCTAAAGAATGCTTACTTCTACATTCCAATCATATCCCATCACAGAAGATTTCTGGCTTTACTGTTGGCCAGGACCTCTACCAATTTTTGGCCCTTCCCAAGTTTTCATGAAATACATTGCCACGGTGGTAGCCTTTCTAAGGAAGCAAGCGTCCATTTTTTTCCTACCTCAACAATTGGCTGGTGCGGACCTCATCCTCGGACTAGGGTGGGCGCACATTGCTCTGGTGTAGGTCCTTTTCTTGGAGCTGGGCCTACTCCTGAACGTGGCCAAGTCAACCCTGGTCCCTACTCAGGTCATAGAGCTCATGGGAGTTCGTCTAGACTCCACGACAGCCATGGCCTCCCTACCCAGATCCTGTTTCCTGGCTATCAGGGAAGCTGTCCTGGCCGTACAGGCATTCCCTATGACTATGGCCAGAAACTGCATGCGCCAGCTTGGTCGGCGCGGATTCACAGCCCTTCCCTCCATGCCTAGGACAGGGTGGTGACTGTCCCTGCAGGCATTCTCTGATCCCTGGACTGGTGGACCCAGGAGTAGGTGGTCTGTGCCAGAGTTCTGTTCTCCAGGCCCTTCCCGACTCTGTGACTGGTGGTGAACTCCTCTGACAGTGGCTGGGGTGCCCATGTCAGCGACATAAGGACACAAGGTATGTGGTTGAGGAAAGAACTTTCCATGCATATCAACCTTAGGGAGCTGCAGGCTGTTCACCTCACATGCCAGGGCCAGCCTGCGTGGCACTGGTCCCAATCCTGGATATCTGCAGGGCCACCATGTGGTCTTTGGTCCACACTTTCGATAATCATTGTGCACTGGCCTACCAGGCTAGAGAGGACACAGTCCTGAGTAGGGCTGTCCTCCACTCAGTTGAAAGTTAGAACTCTGACCCTGCCTCCTAGGGTTTCTGCTTTGGAGTCACCTACATGGAATGGACATGATCAATCACATGAAGAAGAAAAAATGGTTACTTTCATAACTGTTGTTCTACGAGATGTGTTGCTCATGTCCATTCCAAATCCCGCCTGCCTCCTTTTCTTCGGAGTAGTACAGTAAGAAGGAACTGAGGGGGTGGTGGGCCAGCCAGGGTATATATTAGCTGATATAGTGGTGCCACTCCAGGTTCCATCCCTACTGGCCCAATGGGTGCTGCTAAGGGAAAAAGCTTCCAACTATGCATGCACGCCACGCGCACACACCTACATGGAATGGACATGATCAGTACATCTTGAAGAACAATAGTTCTTCTTCAAGGAGTCCCTGTGGGTGCTCCACTGAAGGTGTTGGGCTTGCCCTGGCACCGCAGAAATGGAAATCTTTTGCTGTAGCAGTACCCGGCCGGACTGCTCATGTGCAGTGGTGTCTCGCGGTGTTTGCGCCACTCTGAGTGCGTGTGCGGTCCAGCTCCTGCCAGCTCCTCTCGACCACCTCAGGCTGCAGATGGAGCAACTGCCTCTCTCCAATTCTACTCTTTCGCGTGAGATCCCCAACATTTTTTCCTATCCACAGTTTTGAGATTCCCTGTTTATCTATTCCTTGTTCATCACGACCCTTGTCTCCTAATTTAAAAAAAAAATTTTTTTCCTTACCTCACAGTTCGTTCCCCTCTCATCGCGTACCCGTTCTTTTTATCACAGCCCTTCTTCATTATATATAGTTATCCCATAGTTACTAGTTAGTCTGTTCTTCATTTAAACAAACAAACAAACAAACAAACAAACAAAAAACTCACAACTTTTTTCTGGTTAACTGTTACCCCAGACCGCAAACATGCCGTTGTCACTGGGGTTTAAAAAGTGTGACTCATGACAGGAGATGATGCTGGCATCTGACGGGCACTCATCTTGTATCCACTGCCTCGGGGAAGCCTACGTCCCTCAAAAATGCCCGCATTGCTCTAAATTGACAGCAAGGGCCAAACAGGACAGGGAGATGAGACTGCACATGCTGCTGTTTGATAAAGCCCTCCAGCCGCCACGCTCGGAGGCAGCCGCCAAACACGAGTCACACAAGCGCAGGGTTTCTTCGCCTACCACCGCTCCTCCTAAAAAATCGAAAGTGTCTCCGACAAGATCTTTGCCTAATATCCCGCACCCCAGGATCAGCACAGGGGATAAGCTGGGTACTTCAGGCATTGAGAAATTGTGACCAAAAACCTCTACCACGTCAAAAATAAAGAAGACGATGCAAGCGGCATTGTCAGTGGCACCAAGAGTATCATCGGCGCCACCTCCAGCTACGTCCTCGGCACCGCCAAATATACCAGCAGCGAGAGCATCTTTGGCACCGATGACATCACTGGCACCGACGTCACTGGCACCAACATCACTGGCACCAACACGGCCCTGACGCCGTCGGCACTGATGGAGCTTCCCCTTCGGAGCCACTGCGTGGCACCAGCCATTTCAGCACCATCGGCACTGATTACTCCTGCAGACAGCACCACTGAACCGGCGTCTACTACTCCATGGCGCTGAAGCCGCTCACCATCTTTAGCCTTCTCACCAGCACCATCCCCGTCTCCACCACCACCGAGATCTCCCAGGCCACTTTGGGAATACCAGCACCAGTCTTACTCACCTCATGATAGTGATAGAGATGCAGCCGTATTAGTCTGGTCTAAATGAAACAAAAGACAGGACTATGTAGCACTTTAAAGACTAACAAGACGGTTTATTAGGTGCTGAGCTTTCGTGGGCCAGACCCACTTCCTCAGATCAATATGTGGAAGAAAATTGGCACAACCATATATATCAAAGTGATACACCTCATGATAGGTTGCTGTCACCCTTCTTGGCCTCTTACAGGGACGACCATCACAATTATTATAGACACTCCTCTGCTTCTCCATGCTCTTACAGATGTTCCTACACCCGATCCCAATCGCCACGCTCCCCCCGTAACCAGCACTGGCATAGGCAATCACTGCTGAACAATCTCTACCGATACGATGACAGACCTCGTGATTCCCGCAGCAGATATTCCCATTACTATAGACCACGGTCACATGGCAGATCATCCTACGACTATTGCTCTTCCAGACACTCACCTACACCAGCCCCACCCACAGCAATGGGGCAGCCATCGTCACCACCCGAGTTAACATCTGAGCCAGATGATACTCACGTCACTATTGATGATCAACCTCCAGAGGTATCTCCAACTGATCACTCTTCATCACCAGACGACGCGGTAATTCCTGGAGATATCTCTCCGCCCAATGATCTCCGCCAATTCCAGGAGCTGTTTAAGAGGGTGGCGGTGACACAAGAGATCAAAATGGATGAACTTAAGGATAAACAGCATAAACTGCTCAAAAATTTACATCCTCAGCATAGAGGACAGCTGGCTATACCCTTGGATGACGATATCCTGGAGGTCGCTGAAGAACTTTGGCAAACCCCAGCCTCCGCCCCACCGGTTAGCAAGAAGGCAGAAAAGAAATATTTTGTGCCCCCTAAGGGCATGGAATTTCTTTTCACTCACCCCCCACCTAATTCTCTAGTAGTCGAAGCCGCCCACCAAAGACTAAACACACCTCAATACAGACACATCTCCAACAATCGAGACTCTAAAAGGTTAGACATACTAGGGAGAAAAATATATACAGGGCTCGACAAATGACTCGCCTACTGCCTGTGTTCAGCTCCGGCACGAGGAGGCGGGGAATGAGCCAGAGGGCGGGACGCTGGCAGACGCCAGGACGCTGGCGTGACATAGCCCTGCCGATTTTAAAGGGTCATGGCAGCTCGGCTCTGGCTGCATGGCCCCGGGAGTTGGCTGCGGTGCAGCCAGGCCCTGCCCTGCCGGTTCCAGTCCTGCCGTGGCTCCAACCCACTCGCCGATGAGAGACCACTCACGGCCGACCACCCGGCTCGCTGCACCCTCCCCTGCCCCTTTGTCTCCATGCCGCCCGTTCCCCATGCTGCCCCTGCTCCCCTGTACACTGGATCCCCTGCTCTCCTTCTTCCCTGTGACTGTCTGGCTCTGCGCTGCCATTGTACCCTGCTCCCCTCTGATCCCTGCCTCCCTAGCTCTGGGCTTCCCATTCCCTGCACTGCCCCTAGACCCCAATCCCTCTGACCCTCCCGTTCCCCACGTCCCATTCCCCGTGTCTCCACCGCACCCTGCATCCCTCTGCCTCTGTGCCTCCCGTTCCCTGCGCCACCCCTGTACCCTCCCCCCACTGTTCCCTGCACCACTCTGGCTCTGTGCTGTCCCTGCACCCTGTTTCCCCTATGGGTCGGGAGTGGTGGAGTGCTTGTCCATAGAGAGGGGCTGGATAGGGCAGGGAAAAGGCTGCTGTGATCCAGCGCCAGTGAAAGGGGGAGTTCACTTGAAGCGCCTTTGCCTTTATGGAAAAAAACAAATGAAAATGCTATTTCCTATTTATAGGGCTAAAATGCCGGGACAAAAATGAAAAAAAAAAAACATTGCAAAATGCAAACGTGTAAAAGCCTTCTGGGAGAATGCTAGAAAGAAGGGGTGGGCATGAGGAAGGCGGGGATGGAGCAAGTCATGTGTGAGGGCAAAGGGATATGAGGGGAATGGGGGCAGAGAGTGGTGAGGGGGTGAACATCAGGGAAAAAGAGAGCAAAGGGGGCAGGGGCAATGAGGGAAGGAGGAGGCACCAGGAGGGTGCAGGTGCCAGGGGATTCTGGGGGTGAAGCAGAAGGGCAGACACCTGCAGGGGAGGGACCAGAGGAGAGAGGCAGGGAAGGTGTGTAGAGGGAGGTGTTAGGAGAGGGGATGAGGAGGGGTAGCTCACATGATCAGAGTGGGGCTACTGGAGGAGTGGGCACAGGGGGGAGAGAAGGGTTGGTGGAGGGGGGCAGGTCTCAGGAAGGCTGAGGGCAGTGAGAAGGGCAGGAGTCAGGACAGCAGGGGAGGGTGAGGGGTTGGGGGGCAGCAGGCACCAGGGGAGATGATGGAGCAAGGGGAGGAGACATGGCAGAAGAGGGAAAAGGTAGAGATTTATAAGATATTTATTAATAACCTGGGTGATATTTATTAATAACTTATTAGTAATTACTGTTCTTATTCTTATTAGGAATTTATGCTATTAAAAAAAACACTTTTTTGGGGGGGAGGATGGCGAGTAGGGTTTTCCAGAATTTGTCGATCCCTGGATATATACATCCGCCACACTTATGTTGAGAATTGCTAATTACTCAGCGCATCTTTCTAACCACATTTTTGACACCTTTGCCAGACTTACGCCTCTGATGGACCATTTGCCGGATTCCAAACGACCGATATTAAAATCTGTAGTGCAGGAGGTGTTTACCACTGCAAGAATGGCCCTGCAAATGGCGATTGATGTTGCAGACACAGCAGCACAGTCCATGGCCACTGCAGTAGTTATGCGCAGGGCTTCCTACCTGCAAGCAGCAGCGGTCCCAAAAGACTTCCAAAGCAAGGTCGAGGACCTACCTTTTGATAAAGATAGACTTTTTTCTGAAAAGATGGACACCTTGCTCCATTCTTCAAAGGATTCACGCATGACCCTCCAAACATTGGGCATGTACACACCTCCGTATAGGAGACGCCGGTATGTACCTTTCAAATGTAGGTACAATTATCCGTACATGCGACAACACTGGCAGCAACAGCATCAACACCAGCAATGAAATTTTGAACAACGCCCTCCTCAAAGACCGCAAAGACACCGAAACCTGAGCAACAAGACGCAAAATTCCTTAAAGAACAAACAGCAGGTTTGATGCTCTGATCGAGGGTATGCAAACAACTGTGTTCAACAGCAGCAAACCCCACACCCTCACTTTCCAGCACCATCTCAGCCAATTTTACCAACAATGGGCCTCTATCATGACGGACAGATGGGTTCTAGAAATTGTTCGCTCAGGCTACTCCATTCCGTGCCTGACTCCCCTTCCCACTACCCCTCGCCCCCATCCCTCTTCAGGGACCCATCTCATGAAGCACTGCTACTGAACGAAGTTGCACATTTACGGTCACCAGTCCCCGACAACTTCAAAGGAAGCGGCTTCTATTCCCATTACTTTCTCCCAGCCTTCCCAAACCTTCTCACTCAGAACAAGGGGTTGCTACAACATCCTCAACTCCATATGCTGAACCTGACCTCATGGCTCCTCATTGGATGAACCCCATGGAAGATCTCTACTCCTCACAAGTTAAAGATATCCTCATTCATAGAAGATGACAAACGACTAGGAACACTTACCTGTCAAAATGGCATCGTTTCATATCTTGGTGCACAACTCACGATGAATGTCCGGAATCAACCCCGCTTCCTGTCATCGTCGACTATTTACTCCACCTAAAACAAACAGGATTGGCACTGTCATTGCTTAGAATTCATCTGGCAGCCATCTCAGCTTTCAGGCAACCCATTGGGGGCACTTCTCTATTTGCACACCCGATTATGAAAAGATTCTGAAAGGGCCTGATGAACCTAAGCCATCCTCAGGAGCACACTTCTCCCCAGAACCTAGACATTGTGCTCGAAGCACTGATCACTCTGCCATTTGAACTACTGGCTATGGTGCCACTTTGCTTATTAACCATGAAAGTAGTTTTTCTCCTTGCAATTACTTCGGCACGCAGAGTAAGTGAATTATCGGTTCTCATGGCAATCCCACCGTATACAATATTTAGCAAGGACGGCATAGTACTGCGTCTCCACCCTAAGTTCATACCCAAAGTATCATCGAGTTTCCACATACATGAACCGATTGTCCTCCCTTTCTTTCATCCGAAACCACATAGTTCTCCACGAGAGGCAGCCCTGCATACACTCGACGTTAGGAGAGCTGTAGCATTCTACATAGACCATACCAAACAGTTTAGGAGAACAGACAATTTATAGTTTCCCTAGCTCACAAATCAAAAGGACTACCGTTATCGTTCCAGTGTATCTCCAAGCTCATTATCAGTTGTATAAGTGAAGCATATGCTTCGAGACACATTCCTCTCCCGACACAGCCCTGAGCCCATTCTACGAGGGCAATGGCAGCTTCTATGACCTTCTTTAAAGGTGTCTCTTTAAAGGACATATGTAGAGCCACAACCTGGTCTTCCGATGTCACTTTCGTTAAGCATTACGCTATACTTCAAGGCAGACTCTCAGTTGCCACGGTGGCGTCAGTGGTGCTTTCTTCAGCAGACAAATAAGGACTTCGATAATTTTTCCCTCCTTCCTGCTGTTGGAGCACTGTAGTTCAGTCACCCTCAGTGGAGCACCCACGGGGACTTCTCGAAGAAGAAAGCGAAATTACTCACCCCAGGTGCAGTAACTGTCATTCTTCTAGATGGTCCCCATGGGTGTTCCACTACCCGCCCTCCTCCCCACTTCAGAGCCCGTTTCTTGTTTATTATATCTTCTAGATTCCGAGGCAGACTCGAGGAACTGGCGGGAGCTGGACCGCGCACGCACTCAGAGTGGCGCGAACGCTGCGAGATGCCACCGCACGTGTGTGGTCCGGCCAGCACAGCAAAAGATCTCTGTTTCTGCGGTGCCGGGGCAAGCCCAGCACCTTCAGTGGAGCACCCACAGGGACTATCTTGAAGAAAGCCAGTTACTGCACCTGGGGTGAGTAACTTCGCTTTATGAAAGTAAGTAACCGTTTTTTATTCACAGTAACAAATGCAAGTCACTTCCACATGGCAGCCAGAATAAGTTAGTGGCCCAAAGGCCGAGTGTGGAATGGAGGCCATGCCTCGCCAGGAGTGCAGGGAGTATGGCTGGTGGGTCTGGATGTGAATGGGAACTGGCCCATTCTGTTGCACTGGCGCCAGGAAGAAGTTGCTCAGGTTGATGATGGACCCATGGGGTTCTCCAGAAGGTGTGAGTGCACAGTACAGGTGGGTGTTGCTACAGCTTTCTCAAGACATCTCCATATGAAATATAATTTTAGTTCTCAGGCTTCTTTAATTGTCAGTTTAATGGTTTTGCCTATAGAATATTATTACTAAACTTTCAATAACTCTTTAATAATACATAATTTTACTATATTATTACAAATTAGGTCTAGCTGATCTTTTCTTATTAAATTATAGCAATTTACAATGTGTGAGAGATGTTACATACTTTTGCTCATACTACTGTATATTGATCTAAAACATTTAAAGATGTTGGCCTGCTACTCTTTTCTTCATTAGACATCCTTAAGAAATATAATTTTATAACTGCTTTTTCTGTTCCCTATACATGTCAATGTATTACAGATTTCTAACATTTTTACAGTATGTGCATTTTCTGGGAGCAGTGTTCAGTACAGATTGGACCTCCTGAATCTGGCACCCTTGGGACCTGACATGTCCCAAATGAGGGAATTTGCCAAATCAGGGGAGGTCCCTTCCCACCAGCCTCCCAGGACACTGCCCCACCCTCCAGCTCATGTCTCTCCTGCCCTATTGCCACTGGCCTCCAGCCTTGCTGCTATAGGGCTTGGGTTCTGGAATGCTGCCGCCAACTGGCTGGGGCTCTCCGGGTATGGAGCTCCCTACTGCTGCTGTGGCCGGCCAGAGCTTCCTGGGGACAGGGCTTCCTGGAGACAGGGGACAGTCTGTCACGTTGCTGCCCCACCTGGCCTGGAGTTCCCTAAGGACAGGGCTCATCTGTCCCCATGGTGGGGCTCCCTGCAGCTTGACTCCCAACTGGCTTGTACTCTTGGGCCCTGGGGCTCTCTCACCCCAGATTTAGGAGGTTCAACCTGTATTGTTTATCTACCTTTTAATACTAGGTATATTGAGTAATTTCAAATGACAATGTTCTGATATGTTCAGTTTTACCTATAGATAGATGCATAGTTAAAGGACTATTAGGTGAAATTGTTTCAGTTGAGAAATTTCCTTTTCTTCTATATTAAAAATGAGACATTGAAATACATCATAGAATCATAGAGTACTAGGACTGGAAGGGACCTCGAGAGCGCTTCTGTATCAGAGGCAGCAGGGAGGGGGACGAGGAGGAAGCAGGCGCTTGTGCTGTGGGGAGCCAGCTTAAAAGCTGGTTTCCCCCAGCACTGTCTCTGGTGTGCAGCAGCAGGGAGAGGGGAGGCAAAGCTGCAGTGGTCCCGGAGCTGGCACGAGCCTGGACTGCTCAGTCCTGCCTCACACTGTTTTCAGGAACCACCCACACAGCAGCTCTGACTTTTAAAAGTAGTAAAAGCTGCTTGGCTTTTTCTACATTTAAATGACAGAGGCACAGAAGTCCGGGACGAGCCGGGACTGGACCTACCCCCACTACAGCTCTGCAGTTTAAATATACAGTAAAACTCCAATGGTCCGGCATCTGATGGTCCAGTACTCCTGATGGTCCGGCACCATCAGGAACCCAGAAGTGCTCCAGGCAGCCGGACCATTGGAGCTGCTCTGCCCCAGGCTTCCCCGATTCAGCAGCTGCTGAAACTGACCAGCGGCTGACTAGGAGAAGCCGGGCGCAGAGCAGCTGGGGCACTGCTGGGTTGGTCCCATAGCACTGCCCCTCAGGGCTGCGGGACCAACCTGGCAGCACCCCAACTGTCCCCGATTCAGCCGCTGCTGAAACTGACCAGCGGCTGACTCCGGGAAGCCCGAGGCAGAGCTGATCAGCCCCCGGCTTCCTGGAATCAGCCCCTGATCAGTTTCAGCAGCGGCTGACTTGGAGACACCTGGGACAGAGCAGCTGGGGTGCTGCAGGATTGGTCTCGCAGCACCAAGGATTGGTGCTACCAGACCAACCCAGCAGCACCCCAGCTGCTCTGTCCCAGGCATCTGGATTCAGGCGCTGTTGAAACTGACCAGCGGCTGACTCCAGGAAGCCCGGGGCAGAGCAACTCTGCCTCCGGCTTCCTGGAGTCAGCCCCTGATCAGTTTCAGCAGCGGCTGACTTGGGGACACCTGGAGTAGAGCAGCTGGGGTGCTGCCGGGTTGGTCCAATAGCGCCACTCCTCGGCGCTGTGGGACCAACCCGGCAGCCCCCCAGCTGCTCTGCCCCAGGCTTCCTGATTCAGCCACTGCTGAAATTGACCAGCGGCTGACCCCAGGCAGCCCGGGGCAGATCAGCTCTGCCTCGGGTTTCCTGGAGTCAGCCGCTGATCAGTATCAGCAGCGGCTGAATCAGGACACCTGGGGCAGAGCAGCTCGGGGGCTGCCGGGTTAGTCCAGTAGCGCCAAGGAGCGGCGCTGCGGGACCAACCCGGCAGCACCCCAGCTGCTCTGCCCCAGGCATCCCCAAGAGCAGCTGGGGTGCTGCCGGGTTGGTCTCGCAGCGCCAAGGGTCGGTGCTACCGGACCAACCCGGCAGCACTCCAGCTGCTCTGCTGCAGGTGTCCCCGATTCAGCTGCTGCTGAAACTGATCAGCAGCGGCTGAATCAGGGACACCTGGGGCAGAGCCAGACTATCGGAAGGGGGGGCTATGAGGGGTCTGGGGTGGCATCCCCTCCCACCCCAAGCCCCTCATAGCCCCCCCCTTCCGATAGTCTGGCAAATATGATAATCCAGCACCCCCTGGGTCCTAAAGGTGCTGGATTATCGGAAGTTTACTGTAGTAGGAGCCAGGCTGCCTGTGCACCCGGCTCCTACTACATTTAAATTGCAGAGCGGCAGCAGGACCCTTTATTGACTAAATCGAGTACTACACAATTAGTCAGTTACCTGCTTCTTAACATCCTTAATATGGAAGTGATGTGTTGAGCGGGGACCAGACATGCTGGCCACTTCCAGGAACAGCACAGAGCTAGGGCAGGCAAGAAGCTTGCCTTAGCCCTGCTGTGCCACTGACTGGGAGCCACTTGAGATAAGCACCACCCTGTCCCCAGTCAGAACTGCTTGCCCCCAGTTGAAACACCTTCCTGCATTTTAACTCCCTCCCAGGGCCTGCACCTGAACCCACTCTCCCCAGTTGGAACCTCCTCATATACTTTAACTCCCTCTCAGATCCTGCGTCCCCTTCTGCACTCCAAACCCCTTGACTCCAGACTAGGGGTGTTGCAGGAGGAGTTGGGGGGGAGGGCACGTGGTTAGTGTGCACCCCCATGCTCTTCTTTAGCACTTGTCCCTGGGAGTGGAGAGCAGTGGAGGGAGAAGACTGCAAGGAGATCTCCCATTTACATGCAGCCAGTTGGCTGTGGTTCCCACTGTCATACTGGAGTCTCCCTCATTTATTTATTGACAAATACAATTTGCAGAATTATAAAAAATGGTGCACAAAATTTTTAATTTTTGGTGCTGAATTCCATTAGGAATATGGGGGCTAGGCACTTGTGAAGGGGCTGTGACAGGGGTGCTGGGCTGAGGGGAGAGAGCTGTGGTGGATGGAATGGCCCTGGGAATAGGGATTGGGGAGAGGGGGAAGAGCTGTGGGGGAGGGGCTACTGGGCATGAGGGTTGCTGGGCATAAGGGAATGAAGAATACTAAGGGGGGCAATGTGTCAGGGCACGCTGGCAGCGCAGGGCTGGAGTTGGGGTGCAGGTGGAGGGAAATGCAGGGTTTGGGGTGAAGGGGAAAAGGAGTGCCATGTCCACAGGGGCCCCTGCCTTCAGTGTCTTTTCCCTAAGGCTGGCCCTGTTGGCAACCCTCAGCAATACCCAAGATGGACCATAAAAAAAGAGAGTCCTCACGGGTGAGGTCTGCACAATGCTGAAGAAAACAGGGCAGAAAATGGCCTTGGATGGGGCAGCTGCAGGCAGTGTTGGGGGGAAGCCCCAAGGCAGGTTGGATTAAGGAGGCCTGCAGTCCATCTGGAGAGGGGGAGGGAGAAGGGTGCGAATCCCAGAATGGGAAGCTGGGGGGAAGCGAGCAGCCTGTGCTAAAGCCGGAAGCTGAGTGGACACGCTGCAGAGCTGCAGTCGATTCCTAGAGGCCAGCGGGGAGGAGCTCCAGCCGGCGGCCACAGGGGGCGCTGCTCCGGGCCAGGGGGCAGAAAGCAATTCAACAGAGTGCCCGCCTTTTACCTGCGCGTCACCCGCCTTCCCACCAATAGGGTGCAACCACGCCTGCCAGGGCTGCAGCCGTGGGATTTCCGCTCCCCTCTCCTCCGAGCACGCGTTGTGCTGGCGAGTATTTCCGGGGGAGCTATTACAGGACGGACCCAGCCGGGCGGCGGAGCCGGAAGTACTTCGCTGAAGTACAGAGACAGCACCGGGGAGACGCTGGGTGGGCAGGAAGCGGCGCGACTTCTCCGCGAAGATCCCGCGTTAGGAGAAAGGAGGAGCCCCCCCCCCGCGCGGTTCACGCTGATCGCCGCCCCCCGGCGGAGCGCGGCCCCTTCCGCACGCTTCCCGGCAAAGGAAAGAGCCAGGCTTTCTTCTCCTTTTCCGCCGCAGAAGAGCTGCCCCAGTGGGTCGAGACTTGACCCCCCCCGAGCCTGGCGAGTAGAGGGCAATGAGCCCCCTGCTCTGCGGTAAGGAAAGCTGAGCAGAGCCCTCCCTTGAACTGGCATAGCTCCCTCCCGCGCTGCTCCGCAGTTGGCAGAGCCAGGAACTTGCGTCCTGAGTGACCGGCAGTGGCAGGAGCTGCACTTCGCCACTGTAAGATTGCTGGGGACCAGTGGACCTCACATCCCAAACAATCCTGGACTTTGTGTGCGACATGAGTCCAACCATCTCTTACAAGGACAGCAGCCGGCAGCGCCGGCCTGGCGGCTACCACCACTCCATGGACATGGAGATCAAGCCCCCACCACCAACTGTAGACATGGATAATCACACTGAGAGACTAGGAGACGAAGACACAGAGGCATTGCTCCAGGAACTTAACTCACCATCCTGCGTGGTACCCCGAGGATATCGGGCAGAACTGGGTAGTATCCTGCTCCTCCTTTTTCTATATGTGCTACAGGGAATCCCGCTGGGGCTGGCAGGCAGCATCCCACTCATCTTGCAGAGCAAGAATGTCAGCTATACGGACCAGGCTTTTTTCAGCTTTGTCTTTTGGCCTTTCAGTCTCAAGCTGCTCTGGGCCCCATTGGTGGATGCAGTCTACTTTAAGAGCTTTGGCCGTCGCAAGTCCTGGCTTGTGCCCACTCAATACATCTTGGGTTTTTTTATGATGTACTTGTCCACGCAGGTAGACTTCTTGTTAGGAGATGTGGAGGGCAAGAGTCCTGATGTGGTGGCCCTCACTGTGACTTTTTTTTTGTTTGAGTTCCTGGCTGCCACACAGGACATTGCAGTGGATGGCTGGGCACTGACTATGTTGTCCCGGGAGAATGTGGGCTATGCTTCCACATGTAACTCTGTTGGCCAAACAGCAGGTTATTTCTTGGGAAATGTGTTGTTCTTGGCCCTGGAATCTGCTTCCTTCTGTAACAAATATTTGCGGCTTCAACCTCAACCCAAAGGAATTGTTACGCTTTCAGGTATCATCTATACAGTATTGAAATTCAAGTCATAATAGTGGTAGTAATGGATTTTGGAGCCTTTGGTCTCTCTTTTTAAAGGGTTAAATGTTATCCAGTTTGAAAATTAACTGAAAGTTGTTTGATCTACGGAGTCTTAATTTAGGTTTCAGTGAATAAGCGAGTGCAATTGGCAGTCTGTGTAAAGAGGCTGAGAGAAAGGCAGTGTTCCCTTTAAGATGCGCGCCTAGTGTGGTGCACACCAAGAATTTGAGACCCACCCACCTCCTAAGCAGAGCTGCACAGTGGCAGCTCTGGGATGGGGCCAAATCGCAGGCAGCTGCCCCACTCCAGGAGCAGCAGGGCAGTCACTGTATTGCTCTGGCCCTCGCTGTGTGATGGTTGGTGGCTGCTCTGGTAGCCCTAGCCAGGGCTAGAACTGGAGCTGTGTTGCAGATGGCAGCAGCAGTTCTGGAGGCCCTAGCTGGGGTCAGGGTCAGAGCTAGAGCAATGTTGCTGGGGCTGGGGCTGCTGATGGCTGCTCCTGGTTCTGGATCTGAAGGAACTGCATGGTGGGCTGAAAGAGCCCTGTGGTGGGTGGCAGGCGGCTCCTCCAGCTGTAGTAAATATGTTTCCATGCTTTGGATTTGTAGGACTAGGACTCATTCATATACTTTAGACTTATCTCAAAGGTGGGGGAATTGTCAATAGAACTTGATCTGTAATCTGTAATTTGTGTATAGACGGACGGGAGGGGGGAGTATATGAGTGGTGATGATGAGAGGTGATCTTCTAGAAAGGAATTCTTTTGTGCCCAGACGGGTCAACTAATGTGTTCATCTGAGGTCTAATTCAGGCCCTTTGGAATTGCACAGACTCCTGCATTGAAGTCTGTCCTGTAAATGAAAGCAAAGTTTTCCTCCAGATTCTTTTCTTTTAGGGTTTTTTTTCTGTTTCTTCCTTTCTGTTTGATATTGTGTCAGTCATTGTTTTGTATCATGCTTGTCATTTTACTTGGTCATTACTTTATTTAATTTGAATATTACTTGTGTTATTTATTTATTCTCTTTTATAGCAGAATCTGGCTTGATTGGTCTTTTACTTCAAAACTCCATGAAATTGAACTGGAAATAAGAGGAAAGGCAATTAACAATGGGAATTATTATAGTAAAATGATTTTAGTCAGACACTGACATGGCATCACTTTTATTGTTCATTGATTTGATTCCTCTCTGAAACTCATCTGGTTCACTCCAGAGGTCCACACTTGGATGGAACATTTGAAGGGGGAATTTTTAAAAGCACATAAAAATGTGGGAGCATAAACCAAATTGACTTGCCATGGAGTTAGTTAAAAAAAATTATCTTGAGTCCTTTTCAGATTATTCCTATTAATGTACAAGTTCACCTGCTGACGGGGTGGGGGACAAAGGAGACAAGTGCCCTGGGCCAAGTAATTCAAAAGGTCTGGGGCTCCCAGCCACTGCTGCTATTATTGTGGCAGTAGTGACGGCTGGAAACCCAGGCTCTGTAAATCACTACTAGAGTGCCGCATGGTGCAATCTGGGCAACACTGAGGGCTGGCTGTCCCATCCCTTCTGCTTGCACCCCCACTCCTCCACCTTGCTTAGGAGTCCAGCAAGTTGGTTCCCATGAGTGCAGTTAACCCATTGCCACAATTTTCATTTAAATTAGAGATACAGTGGCTCAATTAATTTATTGGCACGCGGGTAACTTTTAATGATGCTAGACAGAGAGAACTTGTCATCTCTCTCAATGCAACTCTCTTGGGAATGTTATCCAGTAACAGATTCAAAACATCTTTCAATCTTGGATTCTGGGAACTGATTTTGCTCCATGACCATTTATAGTCAAATTAAAAATGAATAACCCCTGAGCTCTGCTAAATTGTCAACATGAGCAAAACAAAAAAGCACAGGAAAGTTTACAGTGTTCTTTATTAAAGAGGAGGCAGAGAAATAAATATCAAAATTAGCTCATTTTAATGAATAACAAGTGCTAGCATATTTTGGGGGCTGGACTATCCTATCTATCTATACCTGTCCCTTGTTTTAGTATTCTTTCTTCCATAACATTTTAAAAAATATATATGGTATTTGTTAATAATTTGGGTACCACAGTGACATACATCCGAACAAGCGCACATGACCTCAATATTGGTGCGCAAAACAAAACTCATTCTGCTCATGGATGGAAAATCTTAGAAGGAACACTGGAGGAAGGTCACTACTCCTTAAACTTAGAGGACATCCTTCTCATTCAGGGTTAAGGCATGCTAGCAGAATGTTGGGTAGAGACTTTGAATTGTCATTACCTGTGCTTTCATAAGTATAGAGGTATTTCAGTTTTCAGAGCTGTCAAATCAGCACTATTTTTGAACTTTCAAGATTCACTCTATTTAGATCAACATAATTTAAAGGTTATTTTGAGCTGATCCTTTTCTAGACAAACACATTTTTTCTTGTAGTTTTTCCCCCTATGCTTATAAATATTATTACATTTATAGGAACACTGTTATTCATTTATGGTAGACCCAAAAATACAAATCCTTAGGAGTAGATGTGCTAAGTAGGGGGTGTAAAAAGGCATTTAAAAATGTAGCCATACAACCACTAAAAATCCTAGCAGTTATCCGTGCTGCAGGCCCTGCAATATAAAGCTTTATATTAGTTAAGCTTTATACTGCAGAGCCAGCAGCAAAGTCTCCCTGGGAGTAGGGCTGGCATTTAACCTGCAGGGGGGTAGAGGGGACAGCCGATCAGGTCCCTGCACGGACAGGGATTGCTCTGGCTGCGAGGCTGGAGTAGTCCTCTGCCTGGGGGAGGTATAGGGAGCTATTCTTAAGTGTAACCGGTAAGTGCTTACTGTTGAACCAGTTAATCATTTACATCCCTAGTGTTAAGAATCTTCCAAGCCTTATTAGTAAAAATATAAATAACAATATTTAAAAACAAAACAAAACCTGAAAACAAAAACACACTGTCCGGTCAATAGGCTCTGTTTCATGTTAGGGATGTATCCCATTTTAAATGTTAACTGATTAAACTATATGTTTAACCAGCCTGTTGCTGGGCCCACCACACCATGCCAAGGTGTGTCATATATGTTGTGAGCATTGGCAACTAAATGTTCCATGGGACTTGGATAGCTAAGAGAATCAGAACAGGGAATGTTTCTGGGTCTCTACTGGTGGCTATGGTCAGTAGTCAACTAAACTTTTAACATTGGTTGGCTATTCGAGTTGGAGATTAAAGTAACTGAACTCCCTCCTCTTCCCTCTAGGGGTGGGCTTCCCATTTTAGAGTTAACAGAGGCTTGTGGTGTCTGTTTAAATCTGGTGTGGGAAAAATGCAGGCTGCATCTGCCCTGCCAAGCCTACAGATACAGCCCACAGATGCTGCGGGGAGCCCCAGGCAGGTTCCCTGTTTGCCTTGCCCCATCTGCACACTGCTGAGAAACATGGCTGTGGGGCATTTTTTCTTTAAAAACTCTTGAGCCCGGAGGGGAGGGGAAAAGGCTTCAAATGCTATTCCTGCCCCCAGTACAATCCCATTGGCCAGTTTCTGACCAGAAACTGGCCAATGGAAGCTACTTGTTTGAATAACAGGCAGTCATTAAGCACCATGCCCCCTCCCCTCTGGGGCTCATAGTTATTCACAAAGCACATGGCTGCAGCCTAGGGTCCTTGTCTGCCTGCCTGAGAAACTGCTGGGCTGCTAAGTCTTGTGGTCAGAGCCTGTCTCTGGCACACGAGTCCCTCCCTTCCCCAAATCTCTGCTCCCCCACTCCTGCCCACTACTCCACATACTCTGCCCCCTTCTTGCACCTGTATCGCCTTTCAGATCCGGCACCCCAATCCCCTGCCCCAGTTCAGTCTCCTCCTGCCCTAGCTCACAACTCAAAACCTTGCACCCCAATCCCTGCACCCTCTTCTGTACCTCAATTCCCTGTCCTAGGTCACAATCCAACTCCCTGCACTCCAGTCCATTGCCCCAGGTCACAGCCGCCTCCTCACGGACTGGCTGCCTGTCACCCTATGCTGCTATCTCTGATATAGAGTCAGCAGTGCGGAGTGGCAGCAGCCCCTGTTTTGGGGGGTGTGAGCTCCCAGACCTGGTGTGAGCCGGAACTGAACTGGGCTGCCTGCCCACCTGGCTTCTAATACACTTTAAATGCAGAGCTGCAGTGGTAGTAGATCCCAGACCTGTTGCAAGCCAGGGTTGAACTAGCATGTTGGCCAGCCTGATAAAAAATTTACTGCTGGAGTGTGGGTAGGGAAATGTGTGTAGTCTATAGCATTAACCTATAAGCATTTGCTTATCGGTTAATTGACTGCACTATTACATCCCTAGTTCTGACACTTTCTTGCTCCTTTCACCACGATTTTGTGACAACTGTTCTCCTACTGAGAGTTGCCAGAAAAGTGTGTGTGTTCCTGCTTTACTAAGAAGGTTCAAATGTGGTCCGCATACCTGAAATGTTCAGGTAACATCAGTTTACGTGAACAGTATTATTTACAAAAGGGATCTGAACTATTATGTAAACATTCATTAAGAAAATAACCTAACCTGTTCAACGTGTCCTTGTGCTAAACTGGATGATGGGGGGAGGGGAGGATAGGAATATTACCTTAATACAGTTGGTCATTTGAGCTGGGGCAATTTAACATTGAGATATAAAATTTACACTATAATTTAGATTTAGAAATAACACTTTTTTCATTGATTACCTCCAGTTAAGTATAATAATGTCTTAAGTATTAGCACTAGCAAAGAACCTTTAAAATCATTTATTTGTTGGGCATTATTTTAATGACTATAGAATAGGATTCATAAGGGTGATTAGAGTAATAACTGCTTAATCGCCTCAGTATGTTCACTGAACTTTTTATCATGGAATACTGTCTCTAAGTGTAATTCATGTATGTACTCTCTTAGGGCAGATCGACACAGCAGGGCAAATAATAAATTGAGCTACGCAACTTGAGCTACGTCAATTATGTAGCTGAAGTTAAAATAGCTTAATTCAGCTTTTGGTGCTGTCTACACAGCAGGAAGTTGAACGAAGAACACTCTTCCTTCAACTTACCTTACTCCTTGTAAAATGAGGGTTACCATGAGTCAGAGTAAAAAGTCCTCCAGCTTGCCATTATTTCAAAATAATGGCTTGCAGTGTAGACACGCTCTGTTATTTTGAAATAACATCAGTAATTCCAAAATAACACTGCTGTGTAGACAAAGCCTTAGAAACAGGCTTCCTGCGGGTCTCATTGGCCTGGATTGGTGAACAGTGGTCACTGGGAGCTTTGAGAGGCCCTGCCTGCAGGCAGTCACTATAAACAAACTTATCTCACAGCTGCAGGTTGCCCACCACTAATGAATATTCTTGAAGAATAAATACATTTTACCATACTGAGCATTAATTAATAAAATGTAGACAGCGGTATATATATTTGAATTCTGATGAGGTAATTTAATTTCAGATTTCCTATTTTTCTGGGGAGCTGTCTTCTTGGTAACTACCACTTTAGTTGCCCTCTTGAAAAAGGAAAACAAGGAAGTAGCACCATCAAAAGAAGAAACAAAAGGCATCACTGATACATACAAACTGCTTTTGTCAATAATCAAAATGCCGGCAGTTCTTACTTTCTGTATCCTGATTTTAACAGCAAAAGTGAGTAAATATATGTAATAGTAATTGATAGTATGTAGGGCATGTTTATAAACTATATTCATCTATCATAGCAGAAAAGTGATTTTTTGTTTCACTGTTTTCACATTGCATTTTAACTAAAGGGTGCATAATTATTATAATTATGAATTATATAATGTGTTTGTACAAAAACTTGCATCTAATCCTCCTGTTAATGTTTTGATAAGGATTAGGTACATTGTTTAAAATATGTAAAATACTTTAAAAAAAAATAGTTACAACAGGTTTTCTTTGAGGGGGGGGGTGTGTGTGTGTGTGTGTGTGTGTGTGTGTGTGTACATCTGATTGTACCTCCGTGTATCAAGGCTACATGTTTTCTATAATTTGTCTTTGTGAAATCCAATTTGGAGAATATATAGGTATTTGCAGGGTCTTTGGGATTCTGTGGCACTGTAGATTTAATTTCTATAGCAAACAAAATTTTCCAATGTAGGTTTCCATCTACTATATATTTTAGAGTTTGTGAGTCTGTCTGTCAGTATGTCTATCTGTTCTAGAACTCTTCCTAAACCACAAGAGCTAGTACCACCAAATTTGGTATATGGCTCTCATCATAATTTAAAGCAAGATAAGGGTTTGTTTGTGCTAGGATGTGCCCGGAACAGGATTGTTTCACATACAGAAAAGGGACAGAATCATGGTGGGAGCATCCACCTCCAGTTGAGACTGCCCCAACCCTGTGCCTCCTACCCCCAGGTGCCCTTTGCGGGGTGGGGTTGAAGCTTTCTCCTTTTCCCCTGCCACCTCCCAATTTATATGGGAACATTGCTGACTGTTCCCATTTGTCAGGGAGCAAGGAGAAAGTATACAGTTTGCTGAATTCCTCACTCTGTCTGGGGACAGATGAAATTGGACTTGTCCCAACTGGGGGACATAAATTCTCTCCCCTGGTTGTGCCCAGTGGAGCTGAGCAGTCATGAAGAGGTACTTCTCACCTGGGCCCAATCTGCTGCGGTGAGAGATGGCTGAGGTTGTCCGTGCCTCCCACAGCAGCCTGCATACTGAACTCCTCATCCCCAGTCCCACCCCAGAGCAATTCAAATGAAGCATGGACATTTTTCATTTGTTACTTTCCTAAAAACAAACATTAATTGGGTTAAAGACCCGTGCAACCCTGGGTAAAATGTGGTAATTTTATATTGATTCTTCATTCTTCATACCTGCAGCATTTGTATGACAGTGAGATTTGTTGCTACTTTTTACTTTCTCAGTATGGTCTTGATACTACAATGAACTATATGCAAGCGCAGGAAGGAATTCTCCCATGCAGAATTTGCAGCAGGATTGGACCTATATTTGGGAGTAAACGTTAGGAAAAAAGCAAATTGTAGTTTAAATTTAACTACAAACTATTCCATATTAATATATAAAGAAATTTAATTTCGGTATAGCTAAGTTTGTCATTGGCGTTCAGATTTTTAGTCTCTTTATAACTTACATTTCAGGTTGGCTTCTCGGCAGCTGATGCAGTAACAGGACTTAAATTGGTGGAAGAAGGAGTACCTAAAGAACACTTAGCTCTATTAGCTGTTCCAATGGTACCTTTACAGATAATACTGCCTCTGATCATCAGCAAATACACTGCAGGTCCACAGCCACTGAATATATTTTACAAAGCCATGCCTTTTAGGTAAAAATATATATATTTTATAGACATAAAAATCTTTGAATGTATTAAATAAAAATTATATGATGTTAAGGTTGTACTTTGCAAATATACAGACATAAAGAAATACTTAAGTTTAAGAGTCTCTTAGTAAACTTGCCTACATTTCATTTACATGGCCCAATTTTTCCCTCCATAATGTCTGTGAAATTTCTGTGGAAGCCAACTACTTTTGGGCATGTGTACTTGAGAGCACAATTGTGCTTCTTTTTACTTTAAGCAGCATATACATGTGACAATACCAGGTGATAGTCTTCCACCTTTACTAGAGTAGTACCTTGCTCTGCAATAAGTTTCCCACTAAAGTTAGTGGGAGCATTTGTATAGCAAAGTACTTCTCAATTTAAGGGTGTCAAAATCTGGCTCATAACTAGCAATCCAAAATATTTCATCTGCTGAATCCTATTTGATATACTCATGCTCTAATAGTCCCATATTCTTCACTGGGTTCAGTTGTGAGAATAAGGGAAGTGGTAATACGCCTTTTTATGCAATATAGGGGCATCAAGGATGAGAAACATATTTGCATTTTGTGTCTCAATGTCTAAAATTGTCACACTGCAGTCTAGTCTTGAATATAGTTTAGATTTTAGAAAAAGGGAATTAGATTCTACTGATTTCACTGTGCACTTCCATAATTGCAGCAGAATCAAACAAGTGCACTTCCACAATAATGCAACAGCACAAAACCTCATCTATAAAGCTAACTCAATATTGCATAATTCAGTAAATTCATAAATTAAAAATTGCTTGCTGTATATACATTTCAGTCATTTTTTTCAGGACACAGAGATCCAAAAGTCTTTTTTCCTGCAGTTTAAAAAAAAAAATATATTTTGCTCTTACATAAGTTAGGTAAGGGTCTTAGTTTTTGTTCTAATTTAAAAAAAAAAAAAAAATTTACTCAATTTTGAGTTGTAGCTGTTTTCATCCAAAAGAAAACTTCTGAAACTAATGGGCATTTGAAAATGGAAAGAGCCATTTCTGGAGATTTCCACCACAATTTTGTGACAACTGTTCTCCTTCCAAGAGTTCTCAGAAAAGTGCGGCTGCTGCTTTATGAGGCAGCAGTGCAGAGGGTGAGAGGGCAGGCTGGAACCGATATGCCCAGGGACCCGGCTTTCAAACCAGCTCCCCATGTGTATCTGCTCTCACGGACCTGCCTACAGAGGCAGCGAGGGGGCAGGCAAGAGCCAGTGCTGGGCGGGAAGCCAGCTTAAAAGATAGTTATTCCTTCCCCCCCCTCCGCCCGATCCCCACTACTGCCTCTATCAGAAGCAAGAGCCCAGGGGTAGAGGAGGAAGGGCAGGGGAGCCTGATGCAAAGCAGCCTTTGTCCGTGGGGGGGGGGGGGGGGTCAAAACTCCCTTCAGACAGAGGCTATTCCGCATCATATGGAGCAGCCTCTGTCTGCAGTGAGCCTGGGCCCACTGCAAGCAAAGTCTGCTTTGCGCAGCAGCCCTTGTCTGTGGGAAGCTCAGACCCCCTCCCCATGGACATGGGCTAAGCTACTCACACACTGTTGCCTCTGTCTCAGAGGCGGCAGCACAGGGTGGCAGGCAGCCAGTCCAGGAGGAGAGCTGGTCTTTAAACTGGCTCCCCTCACAGACCAGCTCCTGTATGCTACTCTGCGCTGCTGCCTCTATCCGAGAGGAGCGGTACGGGATGGGAAGGGGCTCCCCAGGAGTGGGGCCAAAATGCACTGGCTGCTGGTCCCGCCCCCCGGGGACTATCAAATAGTCATGTAACCGCTAAGGATGTAAGAAGCGGGTAATTGGCTAATCGTGTAGTCAATACGATTTGTATCAACTACACAATTAGTTGATAAGGGGAGGCGCTCTGTCCCGGCTCATGCCTGCTTCAGGACTGCTGCATCTCTGCATTTTAAATGCATTTTAACTACATGTAAAGTGCAAAGCCACAGTGTGGGTAGCTCATGGGGCCGGTGCAAGCTGCGGCTCAGCCTCCTCTCCACTTCACACACTGTGGAGATGGTGCTGGGGCAAAAGGCTTTTAAACTGGCTCCCTCCAGCACTGGCTCCTGTTTCTCCCTCCCACCCTCCTCCACTGCTGCCTCAGGGGAGGAAGCAAGTAGTCACTTGACTAGCCACTTACATCCCTAGTAACTGCTATAATTTCATGAGGTTACATGACAATTCAGTTACAAGATAGCTTACATCCCTACTATGTAATGAAGACAAGTCCTTAGTATGAAATGTTTAAAACTTCTGTTGCTTAAGTATTCAAATGAATTAAAAACAGTTGGTGTCTGTCTGTCTTTGAAATATCAAAACAACTCTAAGTTTTGATTATAATGATTCAGAAACTTATTCACATCGCTAACCATTTTGAAAAGCATCTTTGCTCACACACGAATGCAGTAGATTTTGTAAGATGTGCACTGATTCACACCCACATTTGAATTCAGAAGCTGGAATTAAATTTTGACTTTTTGTTACAGGTTATTGATAGGCTTGGAATTTGCTTTTTTGGTTTGGTGGACTCCTAATGTGCACCATGAAGGAGGATTTCCTATCTATTACTATATTGTGGTATTGCTGAGTTACGCTTTACATCAGGTAACAAGTTGCTTCATTTTGTTGTAATATATATAAATATAGTCCATTCCTATCCCCTGCAGAAAAAAAGTCTTTATAACTCACTCTCTTGTAAAAAGATAACTATCTGGCTTTTTCCTCATCTTACTTATACTGGAGATCTTGTAGTGGGAGATGGATATGTTCTACTGTGTGGGGTTTGTTGTTCAATTAATTCCATTTTTAGTCCTATTTATTTAACTCTGTGCTATAACTTTGTTAGTCAGCGTGCTCACAGGATTTCTTTTTGATTTAGTGTAGTGATCAGAGATTTCCTGCCATACTTTTATTCACTAGCTGAGCTTTTTTTCCTCTAGAAATTATTTTTCTGAATGAGCTAAAGAAACCCATTTTTTATGGGAGCTAGCTGAATCTCCCTAATTGCCTTTGAGTCTTCTCAATATGTTCATGTAATTCTATACAAGTACACAAAAATTTGTATGAAATTCCTTCCCTAAAGAGCTTATAAAATATTATATTGGCTGTCAGGAATAGTATAATGGGTTTAATACAAAGCCTGTTGATTCAGTGGGCTTTGAATCAGGACCGGTGTTTGTGAAGTGTCTTGAAACAATCTGACAACCCTATTTTTAGTGAAGCATATTTAATCTGAGTAATTCCAAACTATCTGAAGCTAGGTCCATCTATATAAGCCAGTGCAAATGGCAAGATTTTCTCCCTTTGTTGAATGTAGCCAAACTCGGACCACTTTTAGTGATTAACTGCACAGATCTCTGGAGGAACTGCAATAATATAAAATAAATGTTACTATATTTCAAGTAATTTGTTTTCAGATAAAAAAAGTTAACAGAAATGGATTCAATTATTATTTCCCCTCTTCCCATCAGATTACGTTGTACAGCATGTATGTTGCTATAATGGCTTTCAATGCCAAAGTTAGTGATCCACTGATTGGAGGAACGTATATGACTCTTCTAAACACTGTGTCAAATTTGGGAGGAAACTGGCCTGCTACAGTAGCTCTTTGGCTTGTGGATCCACTTACAGTGAAAGAATGTGTAGGTGCAGAGGAACAGAATTGTGGAACTACAGCTGCTGCGGAAGTAAGTTTGGAAAATGTGATGGTCTCCATTCTGATGTTTAAATGGTGTAACTTGGTATCTCTTACTGTGTCCTCCACACTTGAAGGCCTTAAAAATGTTTCCTGTGCAGTTGCTTTTTATATTAAACTTCCATTAATATGAAGTTGGATTTTTTTATGCTCTTGTTGGAAATACATATCTTCAGGATCTTTACTTTCTTTTAATTGGTGGAGTGGAGGGAAGAAGTGGGGCAGTAGGGATGTATGTGGGGAAAGGAGTATTTGATTTCTCAGGGATGTGATATAGGATTGAATTAGCAGAAGAACTACAAAGGATGTAGTTTCATCCTCAAGCCTGGGTGGACAAAGTTGTTGGGTTTCTTTTTAAACCACCTTATTTTGGAATAATAGATGCTTTGGGGGGGGGGGGGGGGAGAGTTTTGTTTTGTTTTGTTTTGTTTTTCGGCAGGATAATTCTCCATCACTCCCCGTGTATTGTTTTACTCTTTCCTCCTCAGTGGTTTTTCGGTCATCTCTTCTTCTTCATGTGGTTTCGCTGCTTCTAGTATAGTGAAATTAGCTAAAGTCCCACTCTCTTAAATGCTCTTATGGATGTTCTTGTAGAATAAAACATGCTGTGGTACTGCACATGGAATTGAGCAAAACAGCACAAGCCCAACTTAAGAACTTGGCAGGAGGGGAAGAGGGCTTCAAGTTCACGGTTTGCTAAAGCAAGAAATAACTGGCATCTTGTAATGCACTTGCTTTAGTTAAACCCTTTGTTTTATTTTGTTTTTCCTCACAGTTCAAACTTCACCAAAGAATGCACTAGAATAGGGAATGTAACTAGAATAGGGATGTTAAATTTAGTTTAATCAAGTAGTTGATGGTAAGCAGAGGAGCTAACCTCACTGTGGCTCTGCCTTTTAAATGTATTAAAACCTATTCGCGCTTGATACAGTTAAAAGGCTGGTGCGCAGCAATGGGGGACCCGGTGCAAGCTGGGAATCAGTTGTCCCGGCTCGTGCTGGGTCCCCCCTGCTGCGCTTTAGCTTCTTAAATGTATTAAGAGATGACCGGCTCTTAGTACATTTAAAAGGATAAAGTGAGGCTTGGGGGACCCAGCCAGAGCCAAGAATCAGCTATCCCAGCTCAGGCCGGGTCCCCCCTGCTCTGCAGGGGTAGATGAGGGTTTTGCAGGGCCCAGGGCAGCACAATTTCATGGGGCCCCTCTCACCTCACATCTCATCTCTCTCTCCTGTGTTGCGCGATGTTTCAGCATGCTGCACATGCACTCCTGCAGCGTGTGGTGCTGGGGAATTTAAAGCACGGTATCCCGGCAGGCCAGTCCGCCCCTGAGCGTGGGGCCTGGGACAGCCGCCCTGCTCGCCCTGCCCTATATCCGCCATTGCTGCTGCGCTTCTGATTTTTAAGTGTCAGACCCTGTTGGCTCTTAATACATTTAAAAAGAAGAGGCACAGTGTCTGAGACTGGGCGTGAGCCAGGAATCAGCTCATTCCCATCTCGCGCCTGGTCCCACTGCTCCCTGCCGCCTCTGTCTCCTGTGGAGACAGTGCTGGGGGGAACTGGCTTTTAAGCCAGCTTCCCCCAGCAGCAGCTCACCTCCCTTGCTGCCTCTGTCAGCAAAGGAAGGGGGAGAGAAGCGACTAGTCAAGGGACTAGTCGACTATCCGACAAGCTTTTGCTTATCAAATAGTCGACTAATTGCTTACATCTCTAAACTAGAATTCTGTTCAGATTGTGCAACCAGTGTGCTCCTACAAAGCATTCTAGGGATATAAATATTAGATCTAAACAATAGGATTTCTTTGAACCAGAGCAACTCTCCATCCTGGAAAAATTTTGATTCCGGTCCTGGTAAATCTATGCTTCCTAAGTATACCTCTTTTCACTTCTGTTACTAATTAGATCTCCCATCTTCTTGCCCTTCTCCCTGAAGTAAGTGAGTGAGCCTCTTTCTTCTCCAGTCTTTCTCCAGGTTTTCCCCCAGTTGTATTGCTTCTCTGTCCATGTGGTGCTGGTCAAGGCACTACTTCAGAGAAACTTGTACTACTTTCTTATTCCTGTTAAATGCATAGTGACTGTGATGAATTTGCACTATAAACACATAATGGGCAAATGGAAGGAAATAAGTGCTCCATTAGTATATATGGCTAGACCTACAATAGCTGTAGACAAAATGAATACATAATGTATGTAGCTGCAGACTATATGAGAGGCCTGTAGTATAATATAATGCATGGGCCTGACTTTTAAAAATTAATCTAGGCTTCTGAAATATAGAAACATGAACAGTTTTCGTGGGTTTCAGAATACTGTTTGCAATTTTTCCATCTTTATGCAGTGCACAAGCTAGACGTTGGTTTTGGTGGGAGAGGGTTTGGGAACTGAATTGATTTCCCCCAGATCAGGGGTGGGCAAATACATGACAAAGTTTGCCAGGGTTAGCCCCTGGTGGACCACTGCCACTGTATTTACTTGCATGGCCATAGGTACTGGCAGTCACAGCCCCCATTGGCCATGGATAACCCTTCCTAGCCAATGGGAGCTGAGGGAAGTGGCACAGACCTGAACACTGCTTTTAGCTGGGAACAGCAATCCACGGCCAATGGGGGCTGAAATCACCAGTACTTGTGGTCGTGCTGATAAATGCAGGGGTGGGAGCCTGCCAGGAGCTTATTTTGGTGGTCCGGATCCAGTCTGCAGGCCAGTATTTGCTCATCCATGCCCCAAACCCATATGCTCTCATCTTCAAAAGCACTTAGGTGAATTAAGCTCCTTTTAAACTGCATGACCAGGAGGCCACACAGTTGCTTAACAAGACACATGAAGGGGCTTAGGGCCGAAGTACAGAGTGCCACCTCTGCCCATCAGCAGCAGCTCCATGCAGGCTGGTGGGGACTGCCTCTCCCTGACTCTCCTTCCTGGCCATGGCAGCTCCTTGCTTGGGTTAGGGGAAGAGGTGCCTCTCCCCCAGCCTTGATACCCAGCCCAAAGCTGCCACTGCTTGGGGAGGAAATGGCCCTTCTGTGGCCTGTACCAAACAAATCTGGACCTTTCCCAACCAGGAGATAGGCATCTCTCCCCTGGCTGTACCTGCTGGAGCTGCCATGGTCATATAGAGGTGTCTTTCACCTGGCTCCAAGTTGCTGCAGTGGGAGAGCTGGGGATAGTTCTCTCTCCTTGGGGGCAGCCTGCTCATCAAACCTTGCATCCCCAACCAGAGCCCCCACATTGACATTCCTGTACCCCAGGCCTGAGTCCCCACCACATTAGAGTTCTGTGTGCCAATATGAAGGTGATGTGCTGCATGCATTCTCTACATTGGCGCACATAAGAAAATTCATTCCGCTCACTGGTGGGAAAAATTAGACGGAACACTGGAGGTGAGATATTAGTTCATAAATTCTGCAGGGTTGTTGACCATCCAATAGGAGGGAATGAGCATGATTAGTCTCCCTGTGGTGATCCCATCCAATTTTTCTTGGGAGGGTTGGGAGGAGGATATGGAAGGGGAAAATAGGTATGTAAAGTCCTGTTCAATTGGTTTATCTGATTAAATGTAATGTGCAACCAGTTAATTAAAGGGGTAGTGGGCTAATGTTAACCAGTTAGCCTTTCACATTCCAAAGGGAAAAGGCAACCATGTGGGATAACATCTCACTTATAACTCCATAGTGCTGTCTGTTTGCTTTCTACATAGTTTTGGGGATTTTTGTTTGGTTGGATTTTTTGCTTTTTTGTTAGGAAGTGTGAAAGCCTATTTGATTAGCTTTACAATAAACCAGGAAAGCCTGCCTTTTTTTTCCCAACTGGGAATCTAAAAGGTGTGCTTATATAAAATATAGTTAGATAACAGCTGAAGTCCTTTCTGTATATAAATGCTAAGCACTTTATTCTCACTGTAAAGAAATACTGTAAAGAAATACTGTGTATTTCAATTGTTTAATTATTTTTGCTTCTCTCACAGCTCTGTACAAAACTTGGTGGCTCTTGTGTTACGACGCTGGATGGTTATTATGTTGAATCCATAATATGCGTTGCTCTGGGATTTATCTGGTGGTTCCTTCTTGGGCCAAAATTTAAAAAGCTGCAGGATGAAAGACCATCTTCATGGAAGTGCAAGAGGACCAACTGATGTAATTTAAATACTAGATTGGACTAGGGGGGTTGTTAGAGCTTAGTTTTAGTGCAGAGACATTTCATACTCAATAAACAGGAGTAGACATATTTTTAAAATGCCAAATGGCTGGAAAAACTAAGGCCACTGAAAGTGGCATTTGTGTATGCAATACCATTTGCCCTGTGTGAAAATCTAGTTAAGGTCAGAAAAGTAATTCTCAAAAATGGCATATTTGTACTACAGATCTATGTCCTGTCCAATACCTTGAGACTCATAGCTGCTTTTATCTGTTTAGACAAATAACACTTAAATTGCAGTGCAGTAGCTATAGAAGAGCAAACTGTTCCATATATAAAATATCTCAATCAGCATTTTCATCTAAATTCTGTGTTCTCTTTTAGACAAAGTTTAAGCAGAAACTGTTTGGCTTGATCAATTAGCAAGTTGACCTTGGGAGTGCTGTCATTAAAAAAGTATCAATTTAACTTATAAACTAAGCATATATAAATAACACTGATTGAGGAAGAATAAATGTAGGACACATATGTCATTTCTTAACACTTTCCTGACCATAATCACACTTCAATGGATGAAACTGTGTTTAAAAGCCTATTTTAAATGTATTTTCTGGCTCTTATAAACTTTAAAGATTTATAAGAAACGTATTTTTTTATAAATTGAAAGTCATGCTTTTTAATTTATTGTCTCATTTAAGGGCACTATGTTGATTCACTTTATGAAATACTTTTTGCAGTAAAACTAGTATGAGGTGGGATTCATGGTACAAGTGTTGAACAATGTCCTTGGTAAGCCATGAGTGTCGAAGGATCAGATCGAGTGTGAAGCTTTTGTCGTGTTAAAAGCTAAGCTTCAAAATAATAAAAGCTGGCATAATCCTTATTGGGTTCTGTTTGCATTTGTGAAGGAGAGAAGTGACTGGCTGTGTAGTTCTTGTATTATGTGAGAATTGGAACATACAGATTAGGAAATGAGTGAGAAGTCCTAAACATGTATGTACAGTCCAAAGAGAAGGGTGAACAAAAGACATTGGGTGATCTTGAAAGATGTAGTATGTGGTAGGGAAGTTAAAAACCATGTCTTTTGTAAACGTGTACCCTCTGAAATTTTAATGTTTACACATGGGAGAGGGCAGAAGCTCCATGGGAGCTGGCACCCGAAGGGAGCTGGCTTTTAAGATGGCTCCTGCTGAGCCCCTTCCCCTCCCACGCTGCTACCTCTAACACAGGTGGGGGGGACGGGAGCAAGCTGGAGCTAGTGCTTGTGGGTAGCTGGCTTTTAAACAGAGACACTCCCCCCGCCCATCTCTGCACTGCTGCTGAAAAGCCGGCTCCTGTGGGCACCAGCTCCCACCTGCCCTGCCACACCTCTGATACAGAGACGGCGGGGTGGGGAGAGCCTTGCATGTAACCATGAGGGTTAACAGAGTGCACTACCACATCCCTCATGTGTGGTGATGATAAAATTGCTTATTACATTAGGCAATTAACCCATCAAGGAATATTTTTTTTAACTGTACCAAATAACACGTGGCATTATCTCAATAATTCCTTCAAAAACTCAGAAACAGGTAGGTACTTTCTAATTGAGTTGTATGTGCTGCATTCATTATCAAATGAATAAGCTTCTTGAGTGCCTTAGGGATTCACAACATGCTGCATATCCAGTGAAAAAACACTTGTGTATTTTGTTCAATGTATGTCACAGATCATTACTTCAACTGAATATTAAACTTACCTTTTAAAGGTAGGTTAATATCTAATTCCTTATAGTACAAAATTAAAAATCAAACCATTGCTGTCTGCTGGGTAGGTGTAAACAGGTCATACAAGGCTTTAACAACGTGACAGCAATTGTCAGTTTTCAGCCATGAACAAAAACCTCTTATGATTTGAATATCATTTTTATTTTTTGTCTGCATACAAAAAATTATGAACTGCAGAATATATACAACTAAGTGCAGACATTTTACAGCTGCCGCTCCTTTTGCAATTCTGTATTATTGTATGTGTCTGTGCCAAGGTGATTCTTATTACTAAAATATTTTGTAATTGAAGTAACTAAATCATCAGAGCAACTTTGCAATTTAAAAGTAAAACTGAAAGCAGCATCAATAGTAAAACGAAGTAATGTATTTGAAATGTATTTTACATAAAGTCAGTACATTACTACTTGCAATGGCTGGTCTATTAAATGAAGGAATATCTTGTGCTGTACTCATGCTTTAATTGGAAATGCTGCAGTTATACATTTGAGTGACAGATTGCTAAATGATCCTTTTTTCTCTCATAAAGAGGAGTAAATTGCTATTTTGAAGGGGAAAAATATAACACCAGAGATCATAAATGGTAGCTATATTTTATTAAGATCTAGATGTGCACAGATTTCATTTGACGTGGTGATAACTTGCTACTCATTTAAATATTGAGTAGTAAGTTAAGTGATGCACATGCTAGGTACTTTTATGTAGAAACTTTGCATAATGTAAATGGTTAATTTTTCTCTTAGTCACTAGATGTTTTATTGCACCAATAAATAGACTTTTCCACAGCACATGTAGGGAGCAGAATGATCCTTGACCATGTGCACATCTAGCTCATTAATCTGAATCAGTTTCTGGGTTGCAGTGTTCAAAAGTTGTTGTTTGCCAGCTATGATAAGGATCTCAGCCAAAGAAGTTGTTGGTCTCAGAACCTCTCTTAGTAGTTCAGTGCTGTTGTCAAATATCAGGCCCTCTTGTTTGGCAGTCACAGCAAAGAGCTGAAGGATTGAAGGCTCGTGTAAACTCAAAGTTATGCTATGTTTCTAGATGTGTCTGCAGAACAGAGTTGAGGTTCATTGTTTGGGCAGTGTAGGAATGTTCTTGGATCCATTTAGTAACGAGTTTGGTTTTTTTATTCTAGTACTATCAGTCCAATTCCCTTTCACAAGCATTTAAACGTTTTCCCTTTTTAAATTAACAATTACAGTGTCTCACTTTGCTCAAATACTACTTCTTAGCTAGTACTCAAGTTGATTAGCTTACTATCAAATTTTATGAAGTATCAATAGCAATTTTTTTGTAACATTGTTTTCAGGTAGCTTTCAATGTAGCTTTATGAAACTACAATGAAATATTACAAACAGTCCAGTGATCTGAAATATGATATACATATATAACTGTGATATAAATATATAACTGAAGGGTGGTGATCTTGAGTCCTGATAAAACAGGAAAGGGAGATGATAGACTGCGGAGTTCTCAACTTCTCCTGAGCTAGGGGCCCCTAAAGTGTGGTGTGTGTGGTGTTTTTTTTTTTTTGTTTTGTTTTTTTTAAATACTTGAAGCCTTGTTTTAAAAACAGAATTTTCCAGTATAATCAAGACGGAACTAGAGCTATTAATATATTGATTCTAATAGAGGAGATGCTACTTTAAGACCACAAGATCAACGGAATAATTGTGCATAGAATAGGGAACCCTTTAAAGCATAAACCTTAATACCCACAAAGTTTTCAGGGCAGTATTTCTCAGTGTCAGCACTGAAGAATGCTAGTGGACACTGCAACCCTGTATGTCAGGTCACAACACCACTTACTCAAATTTGACCCAGATGACACTATGTTAAGATGGAGGCGTGGTCAAGTCAAATTTGTGTGGCTGCAATCCTGTGTGTCAGGTCACAGTGTTGCTCAGTCATATGGCCATAATGCCACTTGCTCAAATTTGGCTTTACCCTCCCATTTGTCATGAAAGAAGAATGACCAGGCCAAATTTAAGTGAATGGCATAAGGACCCTGTGAATGAGTAGGAAGATTTGCTGCTGCCCCCATCCCTATGTTAAAAACTGCTGTTAAATAGTCTGTGTATCATAGTGGCTCTTATTGCATTAATCCAACAAACTTTTTGGATTCAATCTTGCAAGGAACTGAGCACACTCAACTCCTGTTTGAAGACTGCAGGAGTTGAGGATTTGCAGCATCTTGCAGGAGTGCTCAGAATCATGCAGGACCAGTCCTTAGTATATTTAACCATTTTTACCCAGTCTAAAGCTATGGCAAAAAGAGGCTTTGAGAACTGTCTGTACGTGGCTGCTTGTGTAAAACTTTATAATAAATATTGTTCTGATAGAAGTCACTTCCTTGTAATTCTGTCATGAAAAATCCAGGTTTAGAGGACTTACATTTTGTGTACTTCCCTTACAAGTTAATTGAACATTTTACACCATTTCAAACTTAATACTAAATACGACACATTTCAAACATTTTCCAGTGAAAATCCTGTAATACACGGTTACTTCTAGTTCATATTACTAGATCTATAAGGCTGAAATTTGTTGTAAACATTTTAATTTGAACCTTCAACATATTGTTAAAAGATTCTTGATACAGGAACACTCTTTTTTTTTTTATCGTTGCCTTGGTTTATAAGTTTGTCTGAACTCTACTGTATCTGAACTGTCATGACCATATTGGTATTGTCTAATGTACTGCTTTTTCCTGAAGAAGCCTAAAACTGGTAATTTGAGATACAGAATTGTAGGATATAAAAATGGATATGACCATTGGTGGTGTTTACACAGTTCTTAATGAAAGCTGATAGAATGTAATGCATAAATGAACCTCTTTAAATTTAGCACTGGGGAAAAGCAATTTCAGCAGTTGGCTGATATCCAGGAACTCTGGTTAAGAATGAATTTATTATGAAATTCAGTTATTGTTGAACTAATTTTGGGAACACAATAAAATAGTAAGTTCATGCTGGAAAATTTTTAAACTTTTTAAGTGTACTATCCTGGAGATAAATGGGGAAAATTTAATAATTTGTTTATAGTCTTTTTATGATACAAGAGAAATAAAACACGTTACCATTTTAAAATATTATTGTTTAATTTACTTTTGTGAAACTGGAACAAAACTATAGTGGAACCATAACTAAAATGCCTGCTCTGGATTATTGCAAATGGCTGATTTATGTAAAGTTACCTCTGAATTAGTTTTCTACTTTTACAAAGATTGTTTTAAAAATATTTTTGTTAAAGGGTTTATTACTGTTTGTAATGTAGCTGTGATGATCCTAGGATATGAGACACATAAGTTAGAGAAGGTGATATCTTATCCGGCACCAACTTAATCTGTTCCCTTCCACCAGAAGAGGTTGGTCCAGGAAAAAGGTATCTTCTCATCCACCTGGTGTCTCAGGGTTTATTACGTCTCTTCTGAGACTCTTAAAATCATTCACTTTATTGTAAGTGTGACAAGACATCAGATGATTACTTCCTTAATGCTGTCCATTAAAATGCTGAATTTATGGAAACATTAATTGGAAAAATCTTTGGACTTTTTATTTCAATAATATATTGTAACTTTTTTTATTTATTTTGTGGATTTCACTTTGTTTTGCAATGAAAGCATTTCTTGAAATTTTCTTGTTTTTTAAATAAAGGATCATTAAAAACATACTTGGTAGCAACTGGAATTATACACCACTGAATAGCAGAAATTGGTAGCACAAATGCATTTGCACTACCTACAGCATTTGTTGTGGGATCTTTCTTTCTAAGATCCCGTGTCTTCAAATTGCCAAAATCCTTTCTATCAATCTCTCTGAGCTTCAAATTACTAAGTGAAATTCAAATCTTATTTCTCCTATTAATTTGTGGATCAGTGGAGAAAATTAAAGGACTGTTAGCTACGATGATGTTTATCAAAATGATCTCTGAAACCAGTAAAGTTTCAGTGTTGTAAGAATACCAAAGCCCAAACTTTTGAATGCTCTGTAACATTATGGTGGTTAGGGGAACAGCCAGTAATCTGCCTAGTACATACCTACAGTATTGGTCTTTCCTGGCAGGTGGGTAGATGCTACTCTAGGTCTCAGCCTTTCCAGACTACCTTTCAGGAGTCTGATTTAACTCATGTACTCCTGTTTCATCTCCCTTAAAACTACTTGCTTAAAAATCAGAAATAAAAATTTGAAAGTTCAGGAATGTTAGTGTGTAGTTGAATAGTCATGTAACTGCATCAGATTTTAGCCAATGCTCTGGCTCCCAGGCAGTCCCCTGCCATCCCATACAGACTAATTCCTGCCTGCCATCCCATGCTCCTGCCTCTGATACTGTATCAGAGGCAGCAGTGTGGGCTGGCAGGAGGCTCCCCAGGAGTGCGCCTGGAGCATTGGCTGCTGGCCCCACCTTTGGGGACCATCAAATAATTGTTTGACTGCTAAAATTTGATGCAGTCACATGACTGTTCAATTACATGCTATCTAACATCCTTATTCAGTAATAGTGTGCTGCAGCACTTTTGAATTTTTGTCTGATTTTTTTAATCAAGTAGTTTAAGGGAGATGAAACTTGGGGTACACAAGATAAATCAGACTCCTGAAAGGTAGTCTGGAAAGGCTGAGAGCTAGACCTACGGGGTATCCAGACAGAGGCTGCTTCATGGCAGCCTTCCCTGTTTCCCCCACCCCTCGCAATGCTGCCTTGAATAGAAGCAGCAGTGTTGTGGGAGGGACAGACAGCACCATATAGCCAGTGCTGGGGGAGGGGAGGTAGCACCTCACACATTTGGGTTTCTACCTCCCCCTCTGTGTTGTTGTTGTTTCTCTATCAGAGCAGCACTGGAGTGGGGATGGCAGGCAGTTCCTTTGCTCGTGGGGAGCCAGCTTAAAAGCAGGTTCCCCACTGGCACCGGCTCCCACCTCCTTTCCCCTCCCCCCTTGCTACCTCTGATACAGAGGCAGTAAGGGGGGAGGAAATGCATGTTGTCAACAGTATTAACCAACAAGCTGAGGCTTATTGTTTAATTGCGTAGTCGTCTACATGTTGACATCCCTATTACTTAAAAATCATTTTCTCATTTTGCGTGAAATTTGTTTGTACTGACTTTACTGGGCTTTTTATATAGCCTGTTGTAAAACTAGGCAAATATCTAGATGAGTCAATGTACCCCCGGAAGACCTCTGTGTCTCAATGTACCCCAGTTGAGAATGGCTACTGTAAACCATACATTCATTATAGCTCTTCCATCACAGATGATCTTTAAAATCTACAGCTCTGCGGTTGAAAGAAAGTGGTTCTGTGTTCCTTTTCCTTTTTGTTCTTTTTTGTTCTTTTGTCCTGTATAGAGGTAATTTTTTAACATTTTTTTTCTTCTCCTTTACCATAGAATTATCAAGAATGTGTTGCCCCCCCCCCCTTTGTTTTATTGAAGTTGTTTTTGGACCAGAGAGGTGGAGTGGGAGTTTCCTGTGCTTAATTGAAGAGAGTGGGTGGAATCTAATAGAGTAATTTTTCAAAAGTGCCCAGTGTTTTTTGTTAAATAAGCATTAACAGAAACAAATAGTTCTAAATACATTAAAAATTTTATTCCTGCAGTAGTTCATGTCTCAATTCTTTGGTTCCTGAGACCCTAATCCTACTGTTTCTCCATTCCTGCACAGAGTTTTCTTAGGGGAAAAAAAGGGTAAACATTTGAATTTTCGTATGTGGGTGCTGGGGTTCAGATGTATTTTGGTCTCCTTTATGTATTATAAAGATGCCAAAACAAGACAAAGATGCTATAGCTTTCTCTGCAAGTATCTTTAAAAGTAGCTATTTATACTTAGCAATAGGATGCTAGCATTTTTCTGTATCCCAGAATCTCCAACAATTCTGGACACCTGGGCTATCTCTCTTCATTCTGCAGCTCCTGGAGGTGGATGAAAATTTTAGCACTGTGCACTCTGGCCACACCCCTTCTGCTTCTGTATATTGCCAGATTCTCTGCCTCTGGGCCAGTGGTCATTTGTGGATTTGATTGCTCTTGCCCTGTGTATTACTTTAATTTTGACCCTGTTTAGGAAAGAGGTGATTTTTTTTTTCTTTTTAGCTTCCTCCTCTTTGTTGTCTGTGGATCCACTTGAGTGATTTAACCCTCCTTGAGACTTAGTTGCAGGCAGCATCTCCATCGCTACGTCTCTGCCTGTATATAGGAATAACAGCAGCTGAAAAGCATGTGGTTAAATCCAAGCAGTACTCTATTTGTGAGGTGGCCTTCCCAGGTGTGGCAGATGCTGACATGTGCCCAGCCTGCACTCACTGAGCTTATCCTAACTGCATTAGGTCCTGAGGCTTTGAATTAAGTATGTGGGATTCCCACCCAGCAAAGCAATTTCAACACAGTCTTGTGGGGCCTGATATTGCTTTTGTTACTGTGCTTACCTTTTTTCAGGCTTGTTTAATTTGTCCCTGCTAATTTCCTCAAAGGAGGAGTGGAGAGTATTGCAGCCCCTGGGAGGATTTTGATGGAAGAAATTTAGTCTGAGGCTTACCTCTCAGGTGCCTCTGAGTGGTGTTGAATTTGAATCATAGACATCATCTCAAAGTTTTCAGAAAGAAAATAAATTGCTGCTATGTATTTTCCTGGCTCTATTGAGTGTCCAACAGTTCACATTCATCAGCAGATGGAAGAGTCTGGCAACTTGTACCTTCTGGATACTGTTTCTCTTTCCCCTTTCTTATATCTTATCTAATTTGGGAATGTAGTAGTTGAGTTGAACCGTTTTGGGACTTGTCTTCCTGGGAAACCTTCTCAAAAGATTGCTCTTTGAATTCTCCACTGCCAAGTACTAGGTCCCTTTCCATGTGGGAGGGCTGTGAGGACACATTGTTAGCCTCCTGGTCAGATTGAGAAAGGGGATGATTGTCATCTTTTCTCATGGCACTAAGGACCCCTTAAGATCAAGTAGGTGGGTATTTGTGCCCTCATACATCTATCCTCTTTGTTCTCCAGGACTTAGCCCTGAGCCAGTGAGCTCATCTTTGGAGCCTCTTCCTGCTTTGCTCCAGGATGATTGATATTATAGCGTTTGAGGGAAGTGCCCTTGGAAGGGGAGTTCTACCCTAAGGATCCTATGGGTAGAAAGGAGGAGGCCACTCCTTAAAAAGTTTCTGAGGCCTCCTCAACCACCCTCAGGATGTTTCTGGCATCAAGGACATCTCTCACTGGACTGGAAGATCTCAGAGCCCTAAAGGACCGAGATCATCCATACTAGGATTGTGTTTTAAAGTAAAGCTCCCTAGCAAGAGCTTCAATAGATGCAATGGCACAACCTGTGGCACCAACACATTCCTGTCAGGATGTTTGCTGACCTTTGATGACTTCTAAAGAAGACAATCAAACTTGATCAATTATATGGGTAGAACAGAGGACTTTCCATTTCCTTTTCTGATGAGACTAGTTTCCTGGTCCTTTCTTCAGTCTAGACTGCCTTGAACTGTCACCTGTCTTAATGGTGAACTCTCCAGGTAACTGTCACTAGTAACCCTGGTGTGGACTCATTTACTTTTTGCCTGAAAGGATAGCTGTAATATGAAATTGCAATGACAAAGGGAGAGACACTGTAGAACAGAAAACAAGGAATTCTCAACGTTTTTAAGACCAAGAAATCTCCTCAGTTAAATATCTTGTCACCTGTTTTTCAAAAAGATGGAGACTCTTAGAGGAATTTCCTATAGTGTGCCTATCTCTAATCAAATTTTGAAGTCATTTCTTTCCACTGATATAACTACCTGGATTTGAACTTGAAAAATAAAACTAGTACACTAGATGAGTATGTTAATATAAGAGGTTTATAGTCTTAGATGTTTCTCATGTGTGCTGTATCAAAGGTTTGTGAGATGATCTCTACATCTTTTTGTTCATTAGACTTGGTCTGTATTAGAGAATTAAGTGAACATGAGCCCCCTTAGGTTGAGAGGTATATAAGTTGTGAAACTGACAAAGCCAGGCACACTATTAGGAGCTTGCGAGCTCCATGCTCCTATCTCAGTGCAGGAAGGCAGGAAGCCTCACGTATCTTCCCTTCTCCCCCCTAATGCTCCCTGTATGCATGGAATAAATTGTATGTGCAGTGATATGCACAAATGTGCACCACCTGTACAAAGAAAAACCTAGCTGTGGGCTTTCCGCTAATCAACTGGGTGGCATCTGAATCTCTCCTGAGTGGCCACACAAGCACACAGCTTACAGGGAATATCTCTCTCAGATGAGAATGGAGGCTAAGTGAGAAGCCCAAGCAGCTTCTCTTTGCGTCTGGTCGGATGAGCTCCCTGAGGGGGTGCGGAGACATCTGTGGAAATGAGTGCCCGGGTTCTTTCTTAACGCTCTATACTGCCCCTTTAAAGTCAGTGGAAGCACTCCTTGTGAGGATATGCACCACTGGCAGGAAGGTAGTGTGAACATCAGCCCCTTCAGTAATTACTGAGGTGGCTATAAATCTACATTAGACTGACTTAAGACTGTAGTGTGGACATCATAATGTATTTTGCATATAACAAGCCCCCTCCCCCGTGCAAATAATGGAAATAGAATAAAAATGTATAAAACATGGGTCCTATGGTTCCTATTCATAAACAATCACCTAATCCAAAGTAAATGTAGGCTGTGTCACAAGATACATACTTAACTGGAAGAACTGTAGCTTGTACAGGTGTAATTTAAAAGTCCAGCTGCTGTTAATTCCCAAACTTGTTATGTTGTAATATTTTATTATGCTGTATCTCCTTCTAAAGCCTATCAGAGGGTTCATGATTCTAAAATGGATCTTGGTTTAGTTCCATTAAGTCCTCTGCAAAAGGTCCATTCATTTAGATGGAAACTAAGGAAATAAGTCCTGATTATCTATCACACCATTCAAACATACTCAAGGCCAATAGCATGCTCTACTGCAGGACTACTCAACATGTGGTCCGTGGGCCACATGCAGCCTGCGACCTGTTTGTTTGTGGCCCACAGTGTGGTTTGGGTTTATGCAGGGCTCAACACATGGTCCGTGGGTGGGAGCCAAAACAAAAAAGTAGTCACTATAATGTTCTTCTGTTTATATATGTTTTAGTAGTTAAATTTCTGGACTATCCTTGCTTATTAAAAGTAAATGAACATTTCAGGTGACTATTGCATTTTATTAATATCAGCAGAACTGACTTAAATGGGCCTGTTTTTGTAGTCTTGCCTTAATCTTTGTATTCATGCCTGTTAGTGTGAAAGAAGCTGTTTGTATATATTGCATGTATGTTGTGGCCTGTGCTGTGTCATTGTGTCTCCTGGGCCTTCCAAAGTTGAGTAGCCCTGCTCTACTGCATGAGACACACAGTATTACTTAGCAAAGAGAAGAGCTGACATATTACATCTATAAAATAACAGCTGCAAGGTGTTTGTATGAGGTAAGGCCAAATTCTACCCTGCTGTAAATTTCTTGAACAGAGCAGCATCCTCCAAAACCAGACCTGAATTTACCCTAGAGATAGAACATATGAAGATCAGTTTTACTGAAATGAATTAGGTAACCATTGTAATTCCTGCCACTCCAAGGCATGCAACTCTGTGTTGTTTCCTCAGGGCTGCATGAACTTGACATCTAGTCCTGGTGAGTGCAGGGTGGATGCAAGCCTGACCCCTGCTGCTGGGGCCATGCCCTCTACTACTGGTAATTGCCTAGTCTGAGTGATGGTGGAGAGGGGGCTAAGGATGAAATGGGGGCAAAGCAGGGGAAGAAAGCAGGGGGGGGGAGAGGGAAGAGCAGGGAGGAGCTCAGGGAAAGGAATGGAGTGAAAGGGGGGAAGAGCAAGGGGGTGGTCCTGGGCCCCGCATCTGCACTAAGGCTGTTCCTGCCAGGAGCAGATCATAGGTTAAGGGGGCTGGCCCAGGGATGGGGCTGGCCACCAAAGCCTACAATGCCACATATGCAGCATGCAGTTGCATAGGGCACCACAACATTAGGGGCAATTTAGTGCCCCAACTTTCATGGTGCCCTATGCAGCTGTGTATTTTGCATATTGTGTGTGACCCAGGGCTCTGTCCAGGGCGGGTTGTGGTGAGCTAGGTATTGCTATAGCACCTAGGCCACGGCAAGCTCCGTGGTGCTAGGCCCTGTACCATGACGGAGAGAAGTTGCTCTAGCGCCCTGCTCTTGTATACAGCCGGGCTGTGCGTGCCAGGCAGTTCCCGCTGCCGGCCGCCGCGCGGAGGGGAAGGTGCTCGCTGGCCGTGCGCTACCAGGCGGCCCCGGCGAGTGGCGCTGCGGGCTGGGCGAGCGGAGCCGGCGGGACAGGCCCGGGGTCCTGCTGAGCGGGAAGCCGAGGCTGGGCCATGGCAGAGCCGCGGGGCGAGCCTGCGAATTTCCTCGCCCGCCTCTCCGAGTGGGCGGACTCCCACCTCGCCCTCGTCCGGGTACCTGCGGGGCGTGCGGCGGGGGCAGGGCGTCTCCTGGGGAAGGGGCCAGGCCCGGAGGCTCCCTCGGAGCCCGCCCGGCGAAAGCCCTGAGATCCCTGCAAAGGCGGCAGGGCCCGGCTGGCTCCCGGGCAGGCAGAGAGCTTCCGCCTGGCGCTGTAGCCTCCGGCCACCCTCCGCCACGGGCCTGATTCGCTCCCCCTGCCTTGCGGCGGGTAGCTGGCCCCGCTGTTGTTCCCCACAGGAGATGGGGGGCGGTTTAGTTAGCGGTGGCCCCAGGGGTGTCCGCGCTGCTGTTCAGGTGGGGCCGGAGACTGCGCAAATCCTCCCCGCCGCCCGCGGGCTGATGCACCATTGCGCAAGGGGCATCCCTGTTTCCCCCCCGCTGTCTCCCTTGGCTTTGCATCCGTTGCCGGACATCGGAAGATGAGCTGGTGATAAATAAAGCAAGACGAGGCTAAAGACCAGGGAAATAGTCAGCAACGCACACCAGGCAACCCCGGGGAAGGAGGTGGGCTGCTCTAGTTCAGCATCTTTTCAAAAACCAGGGGCACGTTAACAACGTGTTAATCATAATTCAGAGCAGCTGGATCTCTGAGCATTTCTAGGTGGGTTCCAGACTGAGTAAAAGCTAAGCCTAAGTTGAGCAAGCCCTCAGTGGGAGAGCTGCCTTCTTTCTGTACCCCTGGTTTTTTCTAGTCATCCGGATAATAAACCTTCTGCTTCTGGGAGCCAAGAGGGCATTTATTAGACGTGTGTTGCAAATGTTATTTTTAGAAACAGTTTTCAGTGCTACAGCGAAGTATTTAATGCAGATGTCTACGATTTAGAACTGGGGTTCTCAAACGTTTTTAATGGAGTGCCAGGGCTGGTGTTAGACTTACTGGGGCTGAGGGCCAAAGCCGAATCTGAGTCTCACCGACCAGAGCCAAAGCCTGAGGGTTTCAGCTCAGATTAGGGGGAGTCAGGCTTCAGTTTAGCTCGGAGCAGTGGGGCTCATGTTACCGGCCTTCTTCTTGGGGTCTAAAGCCTTTGGGACTTCAGCTTTGGTCATTCCATCCACCCTAGGTGTTAGGGCTCAAGCTTTGTTTCTTGCTTGGTGTGGCAGGGTTTGGGTGGATTCAGGCTTCAGTTCTTCCTCATATAGTAATTTTTGTTGTCAGAAGAGGATCACGGTGCAATGAAGTTTGAGAACTGATTTAGAGAACCATTAGAAATTGTAATGTTTTACTTTGCAAAATCAACACATTTTTAACGGTAAAAAGCAGGCACAGGTACTCTAGCAAGCTAAGTAATTACGTCTATTAAAAGGAATGGTGCTGTGTAATTCAGCATTTAATAGATACCAATACCGAGTGGAGGGGACTCTGCAATGGGGGGGGGGGGGGGAAGAGTTTAAACCAAGTAGCACTAAAATATACATACAGGCTGCGTCTAGACTGGCAACTTGCTAGCTGTCTACACTGGCCGCTTGAATTTCCACAAGAACACTGACGATCTCATGTAAGATTGTCAGTGTTCTTGCGGAAATGCTATGCTGCTCCCGTTCAGGCAAAAGCCCTCTTGCACAAATGCTTTTGCGCAAGAGGGCCAGTGTAGACAACGTGGTATTGTTTTGTGCAAAAAAGCCCCGATCGTGAAAATGGCGATCGGTGCTTTCTTGTGCAAAACCGCGTCTAGATTGGCACGGATGCTTTTCTGCAAAAAGTGGTTTTGCGGAAAAGTGTCCGTGCCAATCTAGACGCTCTTTTCCGCAAATGCTTTTAACGGAAAAACTTTTCCGTTAAAAGCATTTGCAGAAAATCATGCCAGTCTAGACGTAGCCACAAAGTAAGGACAATATACACAAGAATGCATCTGAATTTCATTCATCTCACTTTTAAAAAAAGGTTTCACATGAAACCACACTAAATTCAGTACTTGGTTACAACTTTGAACCTCAGTCTTGCCCTCCCCGCTCCTCCCCACCCCCTCCCCATGGGGCTGGAGCACCAGAGGAGTGAAGTGTTTCAATTGGGGGCCACATCAGTGAGGGTTGGGATTTTTTGGAGGAGCTTTTTTTCCCTTTTCACGTGTGTGATCCCCTTCTGATTTTTCTGTGGGTCAGTGGCCCCTGATCCAAAAAAGGTTCCTCACCCCTGCCATAAATAAAGACAATGTTAAACCTTTTTTGTGTTGGAGATAATGGTTTTCTTTATTTAAAATGAAGCCTGGTCAACAAGGCCCCAATCAAGGCCCAGCCCCTATCTGGCCACAGCGTCCTGTCCCTGACCCCGATCCTAGGGCAGGCCCCGTGGTCCACCCCCATCTGGGAGCAGAAAGGCCTGGTGGCAGCCCCCCACCCTGCTGTGGCATGAGTAGCAGAAGAGGCCACAATCCAGCTGCAGCCAACAGAGGGATATGGAAAGCGTCTCAGCCCCCTGGTTATTATTTATTAAATGATTTGTACTACAGGTTCACTAAAGTACAAAACAAGGACCCTGCTAAAGGTCCTCTAGTGAGTTTATTCACATTAGAATGTCTTGGTTGCCTGTTACCTGTGTGGTGGTGGTTGTATTTTCTTATTTAATGTTTTTAATTGGATGAAAATAACGAGAGAGAGAAAAATTAAGGATTTTAAAATACTCTCTTTTTTTCAGAACATTAGTACTGGAATGGCTATAGCTGGAGTCATTTTATTTGCAAAAAGTATTAAATTGGTAAGTTGTGAATAATTAAGGCATAGCCTTTATAGCCATTTGTCACTTTTAGTTGAAGATATTATGGGGCCAGATTGTATCAGTGTTCTACCTTCTTTGTTTCAATGGCATCACAAAGCAGGCAAATAGCTAGGGTAACTGATTAATTGGATGGTGTTGGCTTGGCATGAGAGAATCCCTACATGACACAGGCCTAGCCAATAGAGGAAGGAATACCAAGTGTAAAGTGCTGCTGGACTCTGTTGATCCTCCAGAGAAGCACTTCACAGTCATAGGAGCTGGAGCAATTCAGATCTTATTGAAAGTATTCTCATTTGATTCCCAGAACAAGATTGGCAGGTTGGGCATCATAAGGCCACAGATGTTGCCAACAGCCATATTTGTGGGCTCCACAGGCAGTCTATTCTGGGCAGAGAGCTAGTCCCTAATATCTTGCACAGTATATTTATATTCTTATTTAAAGTGTTTTATAAATAACAGTTTGAGAATATTACATTAGGGTTAAAGAGCAACTGAAAAATAATCCCCATTTTAAATGATCTTTCATATTTGAAAAGAAACTTTGAAGTGTTTGGTCTAGTGGATTGGCAGATTCTACAGGTAGTCTGTAAATTCTTTCTCTCTTCCACTAGTTTAATATTGCTACTACTGTATTGAGGGTTTAGAAGTGGTTCACAACAAAACTGTCTAATCTCTAATGGACAGAAGAGCAACTTTAAACTTTCAGATGTATTTTATTGTACTTCATCTTCAAAACTTTAATTAGTCATAGTAATAATAATCTGTGATAGGTTTGGCCACACAATTATAAACACCTCTCTTGACTCTTTTTTTAGTTTCAAACTAAACTTTAATTCCAAAGCCAAAAATCTTGAGTTAGCTTTGTCTGTTCAGACTCCCTCTGCCTCCTATGTCTCCATTATCTCTAAACTTTCACCACTTCCAGAGCATTGCTGGAATTCCTCCTTACTTTGACCCAGACTGCTGAATTTCTAATTCATGCTGTAGTCACTTTCTGCCTTGATTGTTTCATTTCTCTGTTTTGAACTTTCTAAATATTTATTTTCTAAATATCTGATTGTTCAAAAGCTGTGTTCAGTGGAGGCAGGACAATATCATCCCTGCCAGCTTCACTTACATCCTGTTCTATTTTTACTTCTTTTTTTAACTTTCCAAACACTTGCTCCTTCCAGTTCCCATGTCTTCCTATTATATATCCCTATAGCAGAGGAATATATAATAATTTTTGAAGGGGGGGGGCACTTTACAAATTTTAGAAGTGTTTGTGGGCCCTCCTGGAATGGGCAGGGCCTGAGGTAGGAGTGGGGCATGGGTGGAAGGGGTGGGGTTGGGAGTTAGCCTATCCTCAGCTTTGGTTGGCCTGGGGTCCCACTCCTTCCATTGCCCGAGTTCCAGCCAATGGAAGGGGTAGGACCTGGAGCAGATGGGAATGTGCTGGGGGCTAGCCGTCTCCCAGAGTTCTCTGGGACATTGGAATTCACACTAAAGGGCTTGCAGCTCCTGACCCTGCTGCTAACCCATTGCCTGGTAGCTGCCCAGCAGCCACGAGCCAGGAACCTTTCAGCTGCTGTTATTTAAAGGGTTCACGGCTCACAGCAATAGGCGGCTGTGAGGCAAGGTGTTAGCACAGGGCCGGGAGCTGCGAGCCCTTTCAGTTGCTTCTATTCAAAGCAGTGTTTCCCAAGAAGTGAAAATAAGGGTTCCACAAGAAAATTCCATTAAAATAACATTTTATTATTTTTTAAAAATTAATATTTAAGCGTTTATGAATTTTATTGAAAACAATTTTCATTTGTGTTTGCCACAATAAGTGTCCCTGTGTAATGCCAGCTTAGCCAGAGAGTGGGGATGATGATGTCACTACTCAGCGCTGCGCGCGCAGTCAATTGCGTGATCGCCTGTTAAATACCACCGTTCTTGAATTATGCAACAACAAAAACGAAATACAGAAATCGACTGAATGCTGCGCCAGATATGCAAATCCAATTTTCCAGTATTAAACCAAATATAAAAAGAATTTGCCAAGAAAAGAAGAAAAACCACTCTTCGCATTGAAAACTGCCAATATAATGCATATTAGTTTTTGAGCTTTATTTTTTGTACACATTAAATATGGTTTTTGTTTTTAAATATGTGCAATTAAACTAAAAATTGATCTCATTACTTTGTTTAGCATTTGTTTATTATTATCCTTACTTATTTTTACTTATTTGTGGTCTACTTTTTCAGCTCCACATACTAGAATGTTATTAGGGGTTCTGCAAAATTCTTTTGAGTTTAAAAGGGTTCCTTGGCCAAATAAGATTGGGAAACACTGATTTAAAGGGTTCTTACCTTCTGGGCAGTTGCAGGCAACATGGTCGCAGTTGCCCTGATGGCACAAGGCCTTTAAAATTGAAGCAAGTGAAAGGGCTTGCAGCTCCTGGCCTTGCTGCTAAGGCATTGCCTGGGAGCCAGCAAGGAGGCATGAGCTGTTTCGATTACTTATATATAAAGGGCTTGCACCTGCCATATGGCTATTACCAAGTTGCCTGGCAGCCTCCGGGAAAGCGTGAGCCCTTTAAATAGCAGTAGTAGAAAGGGCTTGCGCCTTCCTGGCAGCTCCCAGGCAACGCGTTAGTAGTGAGGCCAGGAGCTGATGCAGGCTGGATGAAAGTGTTAGGTGGGCCAAATCCGGCCCACTGACCATCCTTGCCCTGCCCTGTCCTATAGTCTTGTAGATAGATGCCTATGCAGTTGTCTGTCCTTTCCACTCTTCCCATCTTTAGACCAATTTTTTCATCTTACATACATTAGGTATGTAATCCAAGTTGAGTCAACAGAAGTATTTGTGAACCCTGATGTTTATCTCTGTTCATTTCCCATAACTCTTCATAGGAGGCAGTTACTCTCCACATGTTCTACTTTCTGAGCTGCAATATCCTTTTACAGTAAAACTCCAGTGGTCCGGCATCTGATGGTCCGGTACTCCTGATGGTCTGGCACCATCAGGAACCCGGAAGTGCTCCGGGCAACCGGATCATTGGAGCTGCTCTGCCCCCAGGTTCCCCAATTAAGCCGCTGCTAAAATTGACCAGCGGCTGAATTGGGGATGCCGGGGGCAGAGCAGCTGGAGCGCTGCCGGGTCGGTCCCATAGCGCTGCCCCTCAGGGCTGCGGGACCCAACCCGGCAGCGCCCCACCTGTCCCCGATTCAGCCGCTGCTGAAACTGACCAGTGGCTGACTCCAGGAAGCCCAAGGCAGAGCTGCTCTACCCCGGACTTCCTGGAATCAGCCCCTGATCAATTTCAGCAGCGGCTGACTTGGGGACACCTGGGACAGAGCAGCTGGGGTGCTGCCGGGTTGGTCTCGCAACGCCAAGGGTTGCAGAATGCAGGTGGTTAAGTCATTGAGAGAGTGTCCTTTCTGGTTAAAATGGCAAGAAACTGTTTTCTCTTTGTGATCTTGTCTGATATCTGTTTTGTGGGCATTAATCCTTTGGCGAAGTGTCTGAGATGTTTGTCCAATGTACATAGCAGACGGACACTTTCGGCACATGATAGCATAGATTATATTTCTGGATGCGCAGGAATATGTGTTCTTGATCTTATAACTCACTTGGTTAGGTCCAATAATGGTATCAGCAGAATGAATATGTGGACAAAGCTGGCAACGGGGTTTGTTGCAAGGGAAGGTACCAGGGTTGGTATTAGTGTGGTATGTCCTGTGGTTGTTGGTAAGAATCATCTTGAAGTTAGGTGGTTGTCTATAGGAGACTATGGATCTGTCTCCCAGAGCCTCTTTGAGTATGGTATCCTGTTCCAATATAGGCTGTAGTTTATTGATAATGTGTTGGACAGGTTTAAGTTGGGGGTTGTAGGTGATGACAAGTGGTGTTCTATTGTTGGTTTTCTTGGGTCTGTCTTGAAGTAGATGGTTTCTAGGTATTCGTCTGGCTCTTTCAATTTGCTTTTTTATTTCTCTGGGTGGGTAGTTGAGATTTATAAATGCTTGGTAGAGATCCTGAAGCTTCTGGTCTCTGTCAGTGGGATTAGAGCAGATGCGGTTGTATCGAAGGGCTTGGCTATAGACGATGGATCGTGTGGTGTGTTCTGGATGGGAGCTGGATGCATGTAGGTAACTGTATGAGTCGGTGGGTTTTCTGTAGAGAGTGGTATCTAATTTTCCATTGTTGATTTGTACGGTGGTGTCCAGGAAGTGGATCTCTCGTGTAGAATGGTCCAGGCTGAGGTTGATGGTGGGGTGTAGGTTGTTGAAATCTCTGTGGAATATCTCCAGTGTTTCTTGGCCATGCGTCCAGATCATAAAGATGTCATCGATGTACCGTAGGTAGAGGAGGGGTGAAAGGGGACGGGAGTTGAGGAAACGTTGTTCTAGGTCAGCCATAAAGATGTTAGCATACTGTGGGGCCATGCGTGTACCCATGGCTGTGCCGCTGATCTGGAGGTATAAGTTGTTCTCAAACTGGAAATAATTGTGGGTGAGAACAAAGTTACATAGGTCTGCTATCAGGTTGGCAGTAGTGTCCTCTGGGATAGTGTTTCTAATTGCTTGTAATCCGTCTTCATGTGGGATGTTGCTATATAGAGCTTCTACATCCATGGTGGCAAGGATGGTATTATTGGGGAGGTTATCGATGTTTTGTAGTTTCCTTAGGAAGTCAGTAGTGTCTCGGAGATAGTTGGGGGTATTGGTTACGAAGGGTTTGAGAAGAGTGTCTACATAGCTGGATAGACCAGTAGTGAGCGTGCCAATACCAGAGATGATGGGACGTCCGGGGTGCCCAGGTTTATGGATCTTGGGAAGTAGATAGAACAATCCTGGTCGGGGGTCAGAAGGTGATTCTGTGAGGATTTGTTCCCGAGTAGCTGTGGGGAGGCTTTTAAGGAGACAGTGTAGTTTCTTTTGGTAGTCCAAGGTGGGATCAGAGGGGAGAGGTTTGTAAAATGTGGTGTTCGAGAGTTGTCTGGTTGCCTCCTGGTTATAGTAGGCCTTATTCATAATGACCACAGCACCCCCTTTGTCAGCTGGTTTGACTTTTGATTGACATACTGAGTCAACTCCAGACATTTCATAAGACTGCTTTCCACCACACTGGCAATATAAAGTAGACTTTATGTTGTCTCTGCTGGCAATTAGCTGGTCTAAAGGTGGCATAATCAGTTTAATTCCACTCTCTTCTTACGATTCTGAGAAATATTTTCTAACAATAATCAAAATATCGATGGTGACCAAACAGCTCAGATAATGTTTTAATTCCAAAAGATAATTGTGGATGAGAAGGAAAAAATACCTTATGGATAGACCAAAAACTCTTTGTTTCGTGCATTTCTCATGTTAGAAAAAATAATTACAGGCAGTCCCCGACTTACGCGGATCCGACTTATGTTGGATCCGCACTTACGAACGGGGCTTTTCTCGCCCTGGAGCTCATGGGCAGCGGGTCGCTACCTGTGTCCTCCGGGGTGAGAAAAGCTTTTCCCGGTCTCCCTGGTCTGCTGGGGGGGTGTCCATCAAAGCCGCTGGACCACCCCAGCAGACCAGGGACACCAGAGCAAAGCCGCTGCCTGGGCGGCTTTGCTCGTTTGCCCAGGAGCTTTGCTGGACCCCCCCAGCAGCTTTGCTGGACCCCCCCAGCAGACCCGGGGGACAGGAGCAAAGCCTTGGAGCACGCCCGCAGCGGGACAGCCCAGGCGCGCTTGGGCTGTCCCGCTAAGGGCGTGCTCCGCGGCTTTGCTCTCCGTCTCCCTGGTCTGACCAGCAGACCAGGGAGATGGGGAGCAAAGCCTCGGAGCACGCCAGCAGTGGGACAGCTGCGGTGCGCCTGGACTGTCCTGCTGCCCACGTGCTCTGCGGCTTTACTCCACGTCTCCCAGGTCAGCAGACCAGGGAGACGGAGCAAAGCTGTGGAGGACTTGGGCGGTCCCGCCACCCCTGTCTCCCTGGTCTGCTGGGGGGGTGGTACAGCTTGTGCCCTCCCCCCCCAGCAGACCAGGCTTTTCTTGCCTACCCCTGGGGTAGAGCAGCTGGGGGCTGCCGAGTTGGTCCCGCAGCGCCGCTCCGGACCAACCCAGCAGCACCCCAGGTGCTCTGCCCCAGGCGTCCTGATTCAGCCGCTGCTGGTCAGTTTCAGCAGTGGCTGAATCAGGACGCCTGGGGCAGAGCAGCTGGGGTGCTGCTGGGTTGCTCCAGTAGCGCCGAGGAGCCGCGCTACTGGAGCAACCCAGGAGCACCCCAGCTGCTCTGCCCCAGGCATCCCCAAGTCAGCCGCTGCTGAAACTGACCAGCGGCTGACTACAGGAAGCCCGAGGCAGAGTTGCTCTGCCCCAGGCTTCCTGGAATCAGCCGCTGATTAGTTTCAGCAGCAGCTGACTTGGGGACGCCTGGGTTTCTTAAGTTGAATCTGTATGTAAGTCAGAACTGGCATCCAGATTCAGCCGTCGGTTGAAACTGGTCAGTTTCACCAGCGGCTGATGCCAGTTCCGACTTACATACAGATTCAACTTAAGAACAAACCTACAGTCCCTATCTTGTACGTAACCCGGGGACTGCCTGTATACCATTGAGTTTTTTCAGGAATTGAACATATAGTGTTTTCTAGAGATAATTTTGCCTCACGCTTTGGAGTGTGAATATTCCTAATGTTCTTTGAGTTCTTGTTTGGTTATTAGCGACGCTGCATTCCTAACTGATCTTTACATGTACTAGAAATCAATACAATTTTATAAGTAATTGTCTTAATATGAAGCAGTACTGAATAGTACGTACTGCGATTATTACTTCTTTCTTGAACCTTGGTATTTGCATACAAAGGAATTTTACAAAAATCAAGTCTGTTAAATATACATAAATGACTGTTGGACCTTGGAATGCAAATTAAATTTGATCCTGAGCCACTTCTCAATCCCCTTTTATTTAATTTATTTACAAAACCTTCAAACTCTCTGCCTGCAAGGTTCCATATTTCTCAATTCCTAGTTAGGGGACCTTGCAGATAACAGGGGTAAAGGTTTAGTAAATAGAATAAAAATGTGAGGATGCAATATTGAGTTGTTTTTTTTTAGAGCCTGATGTGTCAGTCAGTGAGAGCAGCAGCAGTCACATAATAACTATTTGAATAGATTATTCCAAATGTATCCTGCATATGATCTTAAACAACAGGGGCTTTAAAATTAAACGTTGATAGTAAAGTTTCTTCATTTCTAAGATTAGTTCTTTTCTGTTAGCCCCCATACCAAATCTCTAGTTCATGCCTTAATTGTATCCCACTTTGGTTCTTGCTAATCTTCCCCTCTTGCCTGTCAAACACGCACATTTTTCTCTTTCAGTCCATACAAAATGCTGCTGCTAAACTTACTGCTATTCAAATTGATCATGAAGTCTCCCCTTTTTCAATCTTTCCATTGATTTCCCATCTGATACCAAATAAAGTTTAAAGTGCTATCACCATGTTCAGAGTGCTACATAACTCTCTGCCCCCCCATGTACTGCCTTGCAAACTTCATGTTTCCTCAATTCTCTTCCACAACCACTATTTCCAAAATTGTTCACCCTTGTGTGAGAATCTGACAGAATCACTTGTGACTTTTTTCTTGAACCCCTTGAACCATGCAGTGTATAATCCCTTTTGATCTCATCTGCAAGACTCCTATTTTTGTTGATTTTAAACCTTTCTTAAGGACACCCTTTTGCCATTCTGCAAATATGAATCAAATTGACATGTATATAAATTGTATATAAAATGGATATTATTACTGCCTTTCCCTGACCTCTGTCTAATTGCCTGTCCTTGAGTGTGAGCTCTGTGGAGAAAGGACCATTCTTTTTAAATGTGTAGAAAATGTCCAGCAACCGCTACAACACATTTTTAAAAGATTAAAGTTAGTTAGAATAATGTAGTGTAATTTGCAAGGATTCATCTTGTCAAAATCTGATTTTGGTGTGTTTGCATGGTTTTTTTTTAAACAAAGTGTAAACTGTTGCTTTTATTTTACCTAAGACTGTATCTTATTCTTCCTTCTCTTATATCAACAGACAACAAAATTTATAAGTGCTGTGGATATACCAGTAGAATTTATAGAAAAGAATGTGAAGCTACGAGGAAGGTTATATCAAATAACTGAGAAAGGACTAGAAGTTGAACATGTTCCCATTAACCTTCCTTTCTTGTCATCATTACAGAGAAAATGTAAGTAAGAAATGAACAGGAAGAATGAGATAATAATGACAAAATTAAATGTCCTCTTAGTTCATACAGTTGTGTCTATTAAACTAGCAAAAATTTACAATATCTGAATTGTTTCCTTAAAAACTTTTAGTGAATATAATGCCCTTAGAAAGTAGCGATAGAGATAGACATAGAAAATGAAGTTCTGTTCCCACACAGAACAGTTACTGTATAAGCCATGGGCCAGATGCAGCCTGCAAAGCCACCAGTTCCAGCCCACAGATGCAGCAGGGAGCCCCAGGCAGGCTCCCTTGCTTGCCCTGCATATCAGAAAAGCAGCTGTGGGGCCATTTCTCTTTAAAAACTGTGAGCCCAGAGGAAGGCTTCAGGTGTAACTCCCACCCCCAGCACAATCTCATTGGCGGCTTCTGGCCAGAAACTGGCCAACGGGAGCTGCCTGTTATTCAAACAGGCAGCACCCAAAGCGCCACGCCATCCTTCCCTCCTGCAAATGGCCATGCAGTCTATGCATATGCAGAGCAGGCAGGTTGAGAAACTTTTTAAGCTCTGCAGGCAGACTGGGCTGCTAGCTGGTTAGTCTCCTGGCCAGAGCCTGCCCTCTGGCACTCCAGCCCCTCTCTTCCCCAACCCTGTGTCCTCCCACACAACATACCCAAACCCTCTGCCCCCACCTACACCTATACCCTCTTCCAGATCTGGCACTCCAATTCCCTGCCCCAGATCACAATCCCCTCTTACCCTAGGTTATAAACCAAACTCCTGCACTCCAGTCCTCTCCCCTAGGTCAGAAACCAAACCCCTGCACCACAGACCCCTTCCTAGGTCACAACCCCCTCCTGTTCTCGGTCACATTCCAAAACCCTGCACCCCAGTCCCCTGCTCTAGATCACGACTGCCTCCTTCCTCCAAACTCCCTCCCAGACCCCACTCTCCCTCCTGCACCCCAATCCTGTACCCCAAGCTCCCTTCTGCACCCAGCCTCCATCCCAGACCCCACACCTCCTCCATTAATATCATTGAAGAGTGCAGCCCTCAACCACTTTCCAAAATCTTGGAGTGGCCCCCGTCAAAAATTATTCCCCACCTCTGGTATAAGCAGTGGTAATGGAACAGTTGAGAGTGAGGAGGGTCTGAATTCTAATTCTGGCTCCGGCACTGTGTGTGGCTAAGGCCATGTTATTTTATCTCTTTGCTGAAGTTTCCCCATGAATAAAATGAGAGTATAGTTATCCACTTACTTTAAAAGTGTATGGTAAGGACTTGATTTAAATACGCATCTGTCTAGACATCTTATGTAGTCAAGAGGTCCCTGTTACCATAGTATCTGAGTACTTCACAATCTTTAATGTTTTTATCCTCACAACACCCACATGAGGCAAGGAATTAAAGTTTTCCCACTTGTTGGCTGGGAGACTAAGGCATGAGAGACTGAGGCCTTATCTATATTTGATTCTTTTGTAGACATAGGCTACGTCTAGACTGGCATGATTTTCCGCAAATGCTTTTAACGGAAAAGTTTTTCCGTTAAAAGCATTTGCGGAAAAGAGCGTCTAGATTGGCATGGACGCTTTTGCGCAAAAGCACTTTTTGTGGAAAAGTGTCCGTGCCAATCTAGACGCGGCTTTGCGCAAGAAAGTCATGATTGCCATTTTTGCCATCGGGGCTTTTTTGCGCAAAACAGTTTTTAGCTGTCTGCACTGGCCCTCTTGCACAAAAACATTTCCAGAAAAGGGCTTTTGCCCGAATAGGAACGTCAGAGCATTTGTGCAAGAAGCACTGATTTCGGACAGTACAATGTCAGTGCTTTTGCGCAAAATCAAGCGGCCAGTGTAGACAGCTGGCAAGTTTTTGCACAAAAGCGGCCCCTTTTGTGGAAAAACTTGCCAGTCTAGACGCAGCATGCTTAAGAGTGTGGGGTTTTTTTTTGTTGGTGGGTTTTTGTTTTTTGAAAGTTTATACTGACAAAAGCTCCAGTTTAGATTCAGTTTTGTCAGCAAAGGCAGTGTTGTCCCATCCATTGGACAGTTTGGGGCAGCTGCTCTGGGTCCTGTGCTTTCAGAGGCCCCAAGACAATCAAGATTACTTGGGGGGCCTGATGATGGCAGTAGGGGTTGGCCATGCTCCTGCATTCACCAGCAGTTGCGGGAGCTGTGGGAGGTAGAGCAACCCAGTCCCAGTCTGTTCCATCCGCCACCTTCCAGCTGGGTTGCTCCACTTCATTGTGGCATTGGGAAGTAGAGCAACTCAGCCCCAGCCTGCTCTGTTCCCTTAAGCGATACAGCTGGGAACTGGAGAAGCAGAGCAGGCTAGCGCTGAGTCGCTCTGTTTCCGCTGCCACGGTGAGTACAGGGGGGCCTGACTTCTTACTGCTGGTGCTAGACCTCCTGGTAATCCTTTGGGTTGTATCACTGAGGGCTCATCTAGATTACAGGGAACGGTCAAATGAAGATATGCAAATTCAGCAGGAATTTGCATATCTTCTTCTGATCGCACTTTTGAAAGCAAAGCTTTCAAAAGTGAAAGTAATTAAGACATGGCTTTTTAGTCGAAAAGCCGCTCTTCCTCAAAAAAGGAGGCTTTTCGTCAAGGGGGGGGGACGCTGAAAAAGCCACATCTTAATTACTTTCACTTTCGAAAGCTCTACTTCCTGACTTCTGTGGGAATTTGCATATCCTCTTTCGACTGCTCCGCGTAGTCTAGTTACGGCCTCAGGGAAAAGGTTTTAGGGGACGGGGTACTGTGAGGAGGGAAGGGGCCAGAACAGGGGTTGCAAGAAACGGGGTGGGAACAGAGCAGGAGTGGAGCCTTTGGAGGTGGAGGGAGATGTCCTGGGCCCTGCATCTTTCTAGGGACAGCCCTGGACAAAAGAGTTATTTTTCTAGTATAACTTACTTCGTTCAGGGAACTAGTATAAGCTATACTGGCAAAAGCTGCTCTATTGCCAGTATAAGCTGCATGTACAGCTACAGTGGGAGGATTTGCCTGTATAACTATTAAATGAGATTTGATATAGAAATTCATACCGGTTTGAACACATGAATCCCATAAACAAACTTACAGGTTAATGCTATAGACTACACACATATGCCTCTCCCTGCCATTAAATATTTTAGCTGGTTGTAGCCAGCAGCCTTTCTTAATCCTGGTTTGTGACGGGTCTGGAACCTACCCCCACTGTGGCTATGTATTTAAAGTGTTATTAGGAGGTAGGTGGGCCGGCAGTCCAGCTCAGTACCAACTCACGACAAAGTCCGGGAGTTCAGTCCCCACCCCCCACACAGGGGCTGCTGCCATCTCTGTATCAGAGGCAGCAGCATGGGGCAACAGGTAAGGATGTTAACTAGCCGTTAATTGACTAGTCGAGTAGTCAATGGAATTTCCATCGACTAGTCGATAGGCACTTCCGCATTCCTCCTTTGAAATGTGCAAGAGCCCCCGACCAAAGACTAGTCAACTAGTTTTTAACATCCCCAGTGACAGGCAGCTGGTCCGCAAGGGGAGCTGGTTTTTAAACGGCTCCCCTCGCGGACCAGCTCCTGCTTGCCACCCTGCGCTGCTGTCTCTGATCAGCAGTATGGAATGGCAGGGGGCTGGATTGCGCTGGCTGCCAGCCATGCTCCCAGGGACTATAGAATAGTCAAGTAACTGATAAGAATTCATGAGGTTACTCGACTATTCAATTAACTGATATTTAACATCCCTACTGTGGGGTGCTGCAGCTCACTGAGATGAAGAAGGGTCACTCATGCAGCCCACTGGCTATTCTTGCTTGCTTATTGTTGTTATAAGTTATTGTTGTTCCACTGATGTCAATACCCCATGTAAGTCAGTGGAGTTATACTTATTTGCAGCTACTAATGATCTGGCCCATCATGTGAAACTGGATCTTTTTTGATCATATGGGAGTAAAAATACCATTTTATGTATATTTCTAATATATTCAGGGCAATCAAATGGTGTTTTGCTGGTCAGACTTGCTGGAGTGGAGCTGACACCGAATGCTATAGTCTGGTTACAGGAAGAGTTAAAACCTTCACAAATGATGTGGTTCCAACTTCTTGGAAGGGAGGATTTGGTGCTTGATTGCCTCGTTTTAGTAAATAAGGTAAATGCGGTAACATGAAGGATTGACAGTTCTTTAACTTTCATTTCTGTCCAAAGATTTGCAGAGATTATTGCTATTACTTGATTACATTGTAAGATCTGAGGGTATTATATTAAATTAAACATTTAAGCAGACCTTTTATATATTCAAATTGGAGAAAAATATTTATACTTTTGCAAACTCAAAATATAAGTGTAGCTTTTCAGTGGCTAGTTGACAGTTCTCTATGCTATCAGGTTTGTGGCATCTAGAAATACAGTGGACACTAGCTCTGTGGTCCTTAGGATTTTTTCTTGATCAAGTATCTGGTGTAATGTTGTTTCACAGATGACTTCACATTTTGTGTTTAATTTTAAAAGTGAGTTGAATGCTATACAACTTTTAATTGTTTCTGGAGTTTTCAACACTGAAAGAGTGTAGAATTAGCCAAAAGGAGGTAATTTCTAACTCATAACAGTCAGACAATTCACACAACAGATTAATTGATAATGTGTTAATATCCTTTGTAAAAGACCAAGTGAATGTGTAACATGAACTGCTGCCTTCACTTCATCTTTTTGTAGGGTAGATTTTTCAGTGTGTGTCTGAATGAAGAGATCTTAAGACAAGGACTTGGCAAAACAATACGTATTGAAGGACTACATCATGACTCTCCATTTTACTGGAAGCTTCACAAAAGACTACTTCAAGCAGAGCTAAAAGCCCTGAAGAAAAATAAGGGAATATGGAAAGAAGAAACTTACTTTGAAAAACTTAGAGGTCATATAAGTAATAATACATTTGTACAGAAATTAAAACAGTTTGCAAACTGGCTGAGAATACGTATTTAAAAGTGAAATGGGAAGGACTTAGTTGGAAAAATTCTATTTGGACATTCATGAGTGTCTCTTTGGTGGATGCTTTTTATAAAAGAGGAGCTTATGAAGGGAAACCTATGCTTTCATTTTTGAAAATCCTGCCTAAAGAACAAATATAAAAAGTAGTCCCAAAAATGTCACTTAAAGAGGTGTTCAAATATAATTCCTATATCATAACAAATTTCAGCGTGATGTTGCCTGCTAAAGTGTGTTAATCCTAACATTATTCAAATAGAGGGGCCTAAAGTTATGTTTCTCATCCTTAATTTAAGTTCTTAAATAAGTGGTCTGATTTTCAAGAGTGTTGAGCACCCAGATGACTCCATTTACCTCAGAGGAAGTTATTGAAGATCCTATTTTTGAAGGTCTAAAATATTAGTGCATGATGCCACACTTTACTTAACATAGCAGTGGAATATAATGGTTTTTAAACTGGCTACCCTCGCGGACCAGCGCCCGCCTGCCACCCTGCGCTGCTGTCTCTGGTACTGAAGGACTGCTTAAAACTGAATATTAATTAGATATTACTTAAAGAAAATTACTGTCTTATCTTTTTGCTTTCTTGGACCTCTGTTGTGCGGAAGTATTTTTGTCTGAGTCCTATGTAAGGAAACTTATGTGCTATGTTTACTGTTTGTATGTTTAAAAAATTCAATATGTTTGAATAATTGGTTCTGTTGTGTAATTAATAGAAAAGGTGATGTGACACAGCTGATCTTAAAAAGAAGAGTATATAGAAACTTCAACAACAATAATTTTAATTTTAAAACACCGTACATGATCATAAATTAGTATATTAATAAGCTGCATATTGACTTGTAGTATAAGTACATTAGTCTATACAATTTAAAGAGTTGAAGAATTTAAAGATTATAATCTGGCAAAGTGATCTTTTGAATATTCATAGTTTGTTTCTAGATCCAGGTCATGTCAAGTGAATTAGACATGTTTTGTAGTGCAACCTTAAAATTAAACATGGAACAGTAAATGTCTTATTCTCCTCTGTTCTTATAAATAGCTGCAATTTCTTTAAACTGAGAACATTTCTTATAGTTGTGAAGGGTAAAATAGCCACACACAAAAACTATTATGGGAGCAGCATATTTGGGTGTGTGTTGATCTTTTAGGATCTTTATAATAGCAGTTTCCCACCAGAACTGATCTGACATTCTGGCTTTATGAAAAGGTATATTAGATTGGTAATCCTTTCTATGATATAAAATAATGTATGAAAAATTTGTTTTAATCTCTGACAAGTCTGATAGGCCGATGTGTTAGTCTGTATCTGCAAAAACAATTAGGAGTCTGGTGGCATGTTAAAGACTAACAGATTTACTTGGGCATAAGCTTTCATGGGTAAAAACCACTTCCTCAGATGTATTTGTCATGAATGCATCAGTCAAAGTGGTTTTTAACCATGGGAGTTTATGCCCCCAAAAATATTTTTAGTCTTTAAGGTACCACAGGACTCCTCATTTTAAATCTCTTTTATAGTCATTTTATATGTTACTTGTAACAGTACAGGTTGAACGTCTAAAATCTGGGACTCTCTGGTCCAGCAGCATCCAGACCATGAATATTGTTGGACCAGAGAGCCCCAGCTGTCCAGGTTCAAAAGCACAGCCCTTGCCAGGGCTGGCGGCAAGGAGCACGGCCCCAGTCAGGACTGCAGATAGCGAGGCTGGGGGCCAAGAGCATAGCCCTGGCTGGGTCTAGGACAGTGGAGAATGCAACCTCGACCGTGGCTTGCATGGTGCAGGAGTGCAGTCCTGCCAAGGGCTGAAGGCAGCTGGGCGTGCAGCCCGGGCTGATGCTAAGGGAGAGAAGGGAGCAGTCCCTGCCAGGGCTGGACACAGCAGGGCTGGCCCCTGTCTTGAGCTGGCATGGTGGGAGCCACAGCCCAGCCAGGCCAGGCCTGGCATGTTGTGGGGCTGGAGGCAGGGGCAGGCGGCAGGGAGCGCAGACTCCACCGGGAGAAGAGCCTACAACTGGGTAGGGAGCCTTGACCTCCCCCTTGTCTGGCAAACTCCATTGTTTGGGACCACTCAGGTCCCGAGGGTGCCGGACAAGGGAGGTCTGACCTATACTAGGTAAACAACTTCAGTTAAGATGTGGGATTTTAAAGTTGTTTATTTTCTTTATTTTTTTATTTTTCTTAGACTGAAATGTGGTATGTTCAATTTAAAAAATCATTGGAATTGTCCTGAAAGGGACCTTAAAATATATTTTAGCAAAATTTGGTTAAAAAGAACAATAACTAACATATGCATTTCTATGTTCCTGTCTTTAATTTAGATGGTATGGTGGGTTTGTTTTTATTTTTGGGGGGAGGGAGGACCCTTTACTTAAGTGTCTTATTTCTATAGACTTTGTGTCAGGATGTGTTCTAAGCATCCAGACATAGATTGGTGCATAGCCAGAAAAACTACCACCCCTTCCTGCATCCAATTTTCCAGTGATCAGGATTAAAAAAATAATGAGAATGTGGGAAGATCTGTCTTTGGAATAAATACAGCTCAGCAATGGTGTAGTGAAAAAAATATCCTGTTTACTGTGTCCACATCAGAGAGTGAGAGATCAAGCTTGTATCATGATACTATCTGCTTTAACATGCAGAATAAGAAATGCTGCCAGAGAAGCTAAACACTACGGCTGTGTCTATACTGCACCCCTTTTCCGAAAAAGGGATGCAGATGAGACAACTTGGAATTGCAAATGAAGCGGGGGATTTAAATATCCCCCGCTTCGTTTGTATAAACATGGCTGCCGCTTTTTTCTGGCTCGGGGCTTTGCTGGAGAAAAGCGCCAGTCTAGACGGGATCTTTCGGAAAATAAAGCCTTTTCCGAAAGGTCCCTTATTCCTGATTTTAAGAGGAATAAGGGACCTTTCGGAAAAGGCTTTATTTTTTGAAAGATCCCATCCAGACCAGCGCTTTTCTCCGGCAAAGCCCCAAGCCAGAAAAAAGCGGCAGCCATGTTTATACAAACGAAGCGGGGGAGATTTAAATCCCCCGCGGCATTTGCAATTCTGACTTGTCTCATCTGCCTCCCTTTTCCGGAAAAGGGGTGCAGTGTAGACACAGCCCACAGTTGCCTTTCACTCCCTTTTATTATATATCTTCCTACTTTTTTGTTTAAAAAAAGGTGGTAGACTGTACTGTAATTTGAAACTGTTATACAAAAATTATTTTCCAAACTTAAACAAATGAAAGTTTGGCTATCTTTAAGTCATAAAATATTTTTATACCAAGTACTCCCTTTTGTTCCCAGTTGCTGGCTTCTATAATAAATAGGGCAGAATCATTAGAGGAAGAAGAGGACATGCACCTACAGGACTCTATTTTGACTCCTGGACAGGGAGCTTTTTGGCCTACATTACAAACCTCAAGTTACAGCAAACATAAAAAAGGTTTCACGGGGAGATTTTGAAGGGGAGATAAAAGTCTAACTGCTCTTTGAGCCTTTGACAATTCTTTCTTGTCAAATGCTGTGTAACATAAAGGGATGAACATACTTTCAGTATTCACTAAGTTATAGCTGTGTTATTTGGGAATGTAAAAATCATACACAGGTTGCAAAGTGTCAGGATGGCTGCTGCCACCAACCAAAATGGCCAAGAATAGCATATGCTTATACCAAAATATATACTATTATATATATTAATTTTTCAGGTGCATCTACACAGCACCTTAAACTCAAAATAAGACGTCTACATAGCGCCAAATTTCAAAATAGCATGCTATTTCGAGACATCCCTTAACCCTTGTGGAATGAGGGTTACCAGGATGTCGAAATAGTGTGCCCGTTATTTTGAAAAATATTTCTAAATAAAGGGTGGCTTCTGAAGACGCGGGGTAGCTATTTCGGGATACCATGCAGTGTAGACGTACCCTCGGTGTCAACAGTGATCCCATTTCCTTCCTTGCTGTCACTTGTGGAAGTTCTCTAATTCCTTCACTTGCCATTTAAAATGGGTTTGTTCTAAGACCCCAGTTATTTTAAAATTTATGGGTGGGCTTTCTGTGGGACTTCTCACTCTAGAATCAGAATGCTTTATAAACACTGTTGTATAAACAGTACTTATCTCTATTTTACAGATAAGAAAATGATGACACAGGGACTTGACTAGTGTCTCAGAAAGTCCATGTCAGTGCTGAGAACAGAACCTATGGGTGAGATTCTGTGCCACACTGGTAAGAAGGGTAGTTCAAAATTCACAGCCCAGGGCAAGGGGGGGCAAAGATAGCTTTGAATAGCAGTGAATCTTCCTGCTCTGAAGAGTGGAGTGGCTCCCAGTGTAACTTAGATAACTTGGAAATGTCTCTGGGGCTATGGTAGACTCTCCAACCTACCCTTTGAGCTCCGGTCTGCCTGCTGCTGTCCTGCCCATGGTACACCTCCTTTCCTGCAGGGTTTGTAAGCCTTACATCTGTCTACTGTGGTACTTAAGCTTGGTGAATCCTCTCTGGAGCTTTTGCGTTCCATGTCTTGTCTACACCTTTCTCATTACAGTTGACTGTAGTGGGTGTTAGCAGTGCTGGATCAGGTCCTAAATCAGACCTGCCAAATGATCAGTGTTGTAATAAATAGCTACTTTTGTTTGTGTTTCTATCTTTTAAAGAATAACATAGCCTGATGGCACATAAGGTTGTATTTCCACTCGGGGTTTCTACTGAGAAGAGACCCCAAAAGCAAATGCTGTATTTGTTTATGTTTATGTTAATGATTTTTTTTATATCATTCAGGACTGATCTATAGAAAGGCTTTGTTCAGGGGGGCAGAAAAAGATAGCTGTGGTTTTCCTGGCTATGTAAATCTTAAAAGGCTGCTGATCTTGTCTCTGTGGGAGGCCTGTCTATTCAGAAGCCAATAATAGAGTAGAAACAAACAACTCTCTGCAGCAGCAAACTCTGGGGTTGACTGGGAAGTAGAAAAAAACTATTTTCCATTTGTGCCCAGTAATGTCCTATTCTACCTGTACTGAGCATCTTCCAGTTCCTCTCTGTTGCCCTAGCTGCACTGCACATTGTCAGCATTTCTAGCATAATGGAGTGGTACCTGCATGATCAGGGATGGGGGAAAAGGCACATGGCTTTGCAGCTCTGTCTCTGAAATTCTGTATACATTATAAACAAATCTCTTAATGGGGTAGTGGAAGTGGGAGGTGATGCCTCCAAATGGCCTGTTAAATAACATTTTCAGTTTTGCATTTCCCCTTTGCTGCTAGAGGTTGTTAAAAACAAATGGTTGTCATAAATAACTTCCTGGTGGCCATAACCAGCTCCCTTAGAAGCTTGTCAGTAAACTTTGGGTCATGACCTTTTTGAAATCCTTCATTTTGGACTAATAATAAAACTGAAGTTGTGGATTGAGCCCTGACTCCTACCTTTGAAGTATAAGGAGCAGTTCACTGCACGTATAGCAATGACTGACCCTGTTTAGAGATTGTTGAGCTGTTTACTGTGTGCACTGCCAATGTTAAAATCACTGACAACAGGAGAGAAAAGTTCAGCAAGAAAAATTCAACCTATGCAAGAGTTTTCATATGAAAAAAGTTGTTAAAAACAAAAGTCTTTCCTTTCTGGCACCATGCAAATTCCCTTATGTAAAACTCTCCACACCTCCTGAGTAGATCTTTAAATATAAAAGAAAAATTATTATATTGAAGTAGAGTTTTGTTAGATTTCCACTTCCTTCAGCAGGAGGCTGATGTTTTTAGCTCTCTGAGCCACAGGGAAGCTCAACAAAATTTTGAAACGTCTTAGATATTCTGTATTGTAGTGGTGTCAAACTCATGTTGGGCATAAAACAGTGTATGGAGATATGTCTTTGCCTTTGTTTATGTGCAACCTTGTTTTCTGTATTCAGTCATCAGATCATTGGCCTGACATGCTTCAAATGATTAGTAGGATGTGGCTGTCTGTACCTATGCTGAATAAATCTGTTCCTTGGATCTGAACTCTGGAGTTAGTTAGCAGTAGTTTTGTCTGCTACCGCAGGCAGTGGTTGATATCTTTGCTAGGTTTGTATCCTGAAAACATCCTTGAAACAGGTAGAGCAAATGTGAGTTTGAATGATTTTAGGGGGAGATAGTGAAAGTAAAGAATGAGATGGAGAAAGGAAGATTCAGGGATTGTTTCTGCTCTCAGTACAGTTTTACACCTTTGTTGATCCACTGACTTACCATTTGTACCAGTGTATTCAGAAGCAGAATTTTGCCTATGGATTAGGATAGAGAGAGAAAGGAACAGATTGAGAAGAGAGAGTGAAAGGCAAAGGGCCTGATGCTCCTTCTTGAAAGTTTGGGATCTTTCCAGCTACAGTGATTTCAGCAGAGTTAGACCAGGAAAACCAAATAATTATGTCCAGAGTTTTCAAGCTCAAAGAAAAGAGACGAGGAAGAGAATAAAACAATTAAGAGAGTGAGAGAATGGGGAGAAAAGACAAAAAGTGGAGACAAAAATGAAACCGGGATGGAGAAATTGTAAAGAGAAAGGGAAAAATTAGAAATGATACAGCTTCACTAAGGTAACAACATTGTAAGGGTATGTCTACACTAGCCCCCTAGTTCGAAGTAGGGAGGCTAATGTAGGCATTCGAAGTTGCAAATGAAGCCCGGGATTTAAATATCCCGGGCTTTATTTGCATCTTTCTGTCCGGGCACCATTTTTAAATCCCCTTAGTCCAAACTAACTGCCCGCGGCTACACGCGGCAATCAAACGTTAACTCAAACGAAGTCCTTAGTTCGAGTTAACTGTTACACCTCGTGCAATGAGGTGCTGGGAGAAGGCTTGAAAGAAGGGGTGGGCATGAGGAAGGCGGGGACGGAGCAAGGTATGTGTGAAGGCACAGGGGCATGAGGGAAATGGGGGCAGAGGGTAGTGAGGGGGTGGGCATCGGAAAAAAAGGGCAAAGGGGGCAGGGGCAGTGAGGGAAGGGGGAGGCACCAGGAGGGGACAGGGGTAAGGGAAGGTGCAGGTGCCAGGGGATTCTGGGGGTGAAGCAGAAGGGCAGACACCTTCAGGGGAGGGACCAGCACTAGAGGAGAGAGGCAGGGCAGGTGTGTAAAGGGAGGTGTTAGGAGAGGGGATGCGGAGGGGTAGCTCACATGATCAGAGTGGGGCTACTGGAGGAGTGGGCACGGGGGGGAGGTCTCAGGGCAGCTGAGGGCAGTAAGAAGGGCAGGAGTCAGGATAGCAGAGGTGGGTGAGGAGTTGGGGGGGCAGCAGCAAGCACCAGGGGAACTGATGGAGCAAGCGGAGGAGACAGAGCAGCAGAGGGGAAAAGGTAGAGATTCATAAGATATTTATTAATAACTTGGGTGCCACAGTGGCATATCCAAACAAGCCACATACTCAGTACTGGTGCACAACACAAAATTTATTGTGCTCATGGGAGGAAACTCTTAGAGGGAACACTTCCCCCAGCCTCTCCGCCCCTAAGTTAATGTCACACACATTGGGTTAATGCAATTGCAGGATAGTTGCATGAGGGGGGTTTGGTGAGGGCCAAACTAATCCCTATTGGTAAGAGAATGGTGAGAAAAGTCTTTATAGTCTTTAAGGAGCCTGTTATAAGTTATCAGCCAGTTGATTGATATAACTTGGGCTACAGTAGTAGTTCATTGGCTTAATATGGAGCCAGTGGAGTATGTAAATCAGTGATGGGCAATCTATGCTAATGAGTGGGCTGCATGAGTGGCCCTCTTTCATCTCAGTGGGTCCCAGAATTGTCATAACCAAGACGGTCTTCTGGGATAGGGTAGTTTTGCTAACTGCGCTTGCATACTTAGAATTTGTGGAGTGTGCTGACTGAACCATAGCAACACTTTGATTAGATAAGCTACATGCGGCAGCAAGTTGCACTGCCACTGATATATTGTAAACCTTTGAAAACTTCCTATATTCACAAATTTCTTTTGAAATGAAGGTTAAACCAAAAGATAAAGCTTTTATGTCAAGATATCAGTCTATTGGATGAATCTGAGAAAAAATAATATGAACATAAAACCAAACCAAACAGCTCTGGAGATGAAATATCAGCTAAATGAAAGGAATGTGAAAGCTGTGAAAGAAAATGTAAACAGAAACTGATTGCATTGAGTCATAGGCTTGAAAGATATTCAGAATGCAACTGTCAGTATCAAGAGACCAGAGACCCTAGGATATTCTTTGATCAGATCAATGTTAAAAATAAAATGGAAAAAAAGAGAGATTCAATAAATAATGTGGAAGAGTTTCAGCAATACTGGAAAAAAATCAGTTTCGAAGATGTACAACATAATTAGATATCAGATGGGATTGAAAATGTGAGAAAAAAATTAAAATCCACACACTAGTCTAGAAGAATACACAGAAATATCAAAGAAGGAAAGAGAGAAGGGATTGAGAGGAACAAAAAAGTGTAAATCACTTGGGGTATGTCTACACTACAGTGCTAATTCGAACTAACTTAGTTCGAATTAGTTAATTCGAACTAAGCTAATTCGAACTAACGCATCCAGACTAAAAAACTAGTTCGAATTAGCGTTTTGCTAATTCGAAGTAGCATGTCCACATTCAGTGGACCCTGAACAGGGGTTGAGGATGGCTGGAAGCAGTGCCGGCAGGGCATCAGATGAGGACTTAGAGTGTGGAGCTGCTGCCTCAGGCTAGCCGAGGGCTGTGCTTAAAGGGACCCGACCCCCACCCCGGACAGACAGTTCTCAGGGGTGCCCCGCTTGCAAAGCAGTCCTGGCTTGGAGTGCGCTGAGGGCCCACACTGGGCACATCACAGCACTCGGCCATCAGACCAGCTGCACTTGCCGCAGGCTGCCATCTGGGGTGAGGGGTCAATCGAGGGGCTGCAGGAGAGCTTCCACCCCCAGAAGCCCGCAGAGCCAGCCCAGTCCTCCCCATCGGGGGCTCGTACCCCATTCTTCCCTCACCTCCTTCCACTTACCCTTCCCTAGCCCCCCTTCCAGACGTACAAAATAAAGAAAACGTGTGTTCAAAAATAGAATCTCTCTTTATTGAACAAAACTCGGGGAGACTGGGAAAAGGAGATGGGAGAGGGGAAGAGAGAGGGTGGGAGAGGGGAGGGCAACTACAATGATCAGAGGTTTGGAACAGGTCCCATATGAAGAGAGGCTAAAGAGACTGGGACTTCTCAGCTTAGAAAAGAGGAGACTGAGGGGGGATAGGATAGAGGTCTATAAAAGCATGAGTGGGGTGGAGAGGGTGCATCAAGAAAAGTTCTTTATTAGTTCCCATAATAGAAGGATTAGTTCCCGAAGTGAGTTGGGGCCAAGTCGCTCTGCTTCCCACCACTGCCAGTGAGTTCAGGGGTAGGCCTGACTCCTGCTGCCAGCACCAGGCCCCCCACTAGTCACCTGGGTTGCATCACTTGAGGGAATGGGCGGAGTCAGGGCTTAGAGTGGACAGGGAAGGGTTTGTCCCGGGCTGTGCACTCCCTGAGGGATGGCCCTGGATATGTCCTACATTCATGGATCAAAATGTTCAAGGTTCATCCGAAGATACAGTGACCATATTTTCTGAACCAAAAATAGGAACACATTAGCCATAACCCCTGACACTGCTAGCCATGCCTCGGATCCCTTAGGCCCTGTCTGTGTGCCACAGAAGTCCCACTGGGGTAGTACTTCTGGGGTCAAGATGGATGTGACTGGAAGTAAAGGGTATCTAAGAATTCTTCCCACTGTCCTCTACCAATACAGGTGGGTTTGGGTAGTATAGGAACCCTCCATGCAACTATATTGCAATTGCATTAACCCAGGCCCCAGACCTAGGATCTCAGGAAACTGCAGCACTAGAGATCCAATCTTGATTCAAGATGAGATTCAGGATCTGGGAGCTATTACTTTGCAGTGTAGATGAAACCCCATTTGACTCAGGGCCGGAGAATAGTCCAGAACTATCTCACAATTTCATGGGACAGCTTCTTCAGTCTTCTTAATGGATGATGCTTACCACTTCCAATTAACTGGTGGGGGCTGGAGCAGCTCCCCACCTGCTGCGGGAAGGGGGCTGCTCCAGCCCTACAGAGGGCCTGCTGCAGACAGGGGTTGCTCTTGTCTGGAGCAGCCCTGGTCTGTGGAGAACCCGGGGGCTCCACAGGCAGGGACTGTGGTAGTGTCCAGAGCAGCCTTTCTCCGTGGGAAATCCAGCTTGCTGTAGACAGGGGCTGCTCCAGAGGGGGCTGGGAGTCAGTGGCAGCCCCAGTGTGACCTAACATTAACCAGTTAACTGATGAATGGGAATTTGCATCCCTAATGAAATGGACTGCAGCTACATTTTTTGAAGTTACTGCAAAACTATCAAGTGTCCTCCATTTCCACAAGCCAGAATGACAATACTGAACTAACCATGACAATTACAGGGTGAAGACCATGTCACTTACCCTCACCACAACTGTTTGAAAGGTACATTGCCCATGGAGATCAATGGGGTAGGGCTATTTTATATGTAAAGCTACTGAGAAATGTATATGTCAATATCATGATGGCAATGCCTGTATTATGTAAATAATACTTAATAATAATTGCCAAATGAGACCACTTCCCAACCTGCTTACAAAGGGCCTGATCCAATTTCAATTTTAAGTTAGGATTGAGCCCAAAGCAATTTGCTGATATTAACCGAGATGATCCCGTTAACATTTAGTCACCCTTCAAAAATATAAGTGACCCCACTAAGTCAAAGCCCCACTGCCTGGTGGAGGCGATCTTTGAAGAAAATTGGAGAGACTTTGTTTACTTCTTCTGACAGCAGCACTTTCTCTCACTGGATGTGGGGGTCTTTAGCACAGGTTTCATCTTGCCTATCAGAATAACTCAGAAATGTGTTGTCACAGCTAACTTCATTCAGGTCTAGACAGCATGCAGGCCTAAGACAGAAGAACAAATCCCTTGAAACTGGAAGTCAAAACATCTCACCTCTTCACAAGAGTTTACAAAGGGCTTGTTCACCCAGGCTAGGTCTAGACTACAGGCTTCTTGCTCAAGAAGCTTTTTTCAGAAGAGATTTTCCCAAAAAAACTTCTTGCGCAAGAGATCGTTCACACTGCAAAATCGCATTGAAAAAGTGATGTGCTTTTTTGAAAGATGGCATCCAGACCAGATAGCATCCAGACCACCTGGATGCTATATCATATGTAAGCAGTGATTGCTATGGACAGAATGGCCACCAGAGTACCTGTGTTTTTTCCTCTTCCCTCTTCAGAAAAAATTCCCTCTTCCCCGTCCACACACATACCTTTTTGCGAAAGAGCTCTTTCACAAAAAGGCTTCTTCCTCGTAGAATGAGGATTACCAATTGCGCAAAAATCCCTCTGTTCTTTCGATTTACTGTTGAAAGAATGTACTTGCATTGTGAACATAACAAGTTTTGACGGAAAAACGGCCGTTTTTCCAACAAAACCCTGTAATCTAGACATAGTCCCAGAGACACACGTCATAGAATCATAGAATAATAGGACTGGAAGGGACCTCAAGAGGTCATCGAGTCCAGCCCCCCGCCCTCAAGGCAGGACCAAGCTTCACCTACACCATCCCTGACAGATGTCTATCTAACCTGTTCTTAAATATCTCCAGAGAGGGAGATTCCACCACCTCCCTTGGCAATTTATTCCAATATTTGACCACCCTGACAGTTAGGAATTTTTTCCTAATGTCCAATCTAAACCTCCCCTGCTGCACTTTAAGCCCATTACTCCTTGTCCTGTCCTCAGAAACCAAGAGGAACAAATTTTCTCCTTCCTCCTTGTGACACCCTTTTAGATATTTGAAAACCACTATCATGTCCCCCCTTAATCTTCTTTTTTCCAAACTAAACAAGCCCAGTTCATGAAGCCTGGCTTCATAGGTCATGTTCTCTAGACCTTTAATCATTCTTGTCGCTCTTCTCTGTACCCTTTCCAATTTCTCCACATCTTTCTTGAAATGTGGCGCCCAGAACTGGACACAGTACTCCAGCTGAGGCCTAACTAGTGCAGAGTAGAGCGGCAGAATGACTTCACGAGTTTTGCTTACAACACACCTGTTGATACAACCTAGAATCATAATTGCTTTTTTTGCAACAGCATCACACTGTTGACTCATATTCAACTTGTGGTCCACTATGACCCCTAGATTCCTTTCTGCCATGCTCCTTCCTAGACAGTCGCTTCCCATCTTGTATGTATGGAACTGATTGTTCCTTCCTAAGTGGAGCACTTTGCATTTCTCTTTATTAAACCTCATCCTGTTTACCTCTGACCATTTCTCTAACTTGCTAAGGTCGTTTTGAATTATGTCCCTATCCTCCAAAGAAGTTGCAACCCCACCCAGTTTGGTATCATCATGACAACCCTCACTAGGGAGAGATAATGCATCCTGCCTTTCTGTGGATGTGCCAAGTGTTTTTACCTAGCAACTTACCACGTTGTTTAAATCAACTGCTTGGATGGGGAAGACTCACAAAGAGTCTGTCCATTAGCTATACCAGAGTGACATGGTGATTTCACTGCCCTGGTAACGGACCTAATTTCTCTGTGGGCTCTTATGGAGCAACAGGGAGCCTGTGACGGTCTCTTAGGGAGAGAAGCCAGGGGTGCCTCTATTTCAGTGATTCTCAAACTTTTTAGCTGTGCACCACCTGGGTCAATGTAAACTTTTCCATGGACCACCAGTTGCTAATGGAAACTCACTGTTAATTACATAATTACACCCGAGCCATTTTGTTAGTGCTGCAGCTACAGAGAATGGTTTGATTTACATTATTAAACAGATTAAGTGTTTTAACTTTCTCATCTTAGTTTATCAAACTTCATTTTAAATAAAATATTAATTTAGGTTCAACACAAAAGGTTTCGATGTTTTATTTATTTATAGCATGGGTAGGCAACCTTTTTTGGGTCGGGGGCACTGACACACAGAAAAATCAGTTGGGGAACCACTCAAGTGAGAATCAAAAAAACTCCTCCCAAAACCCCAACCTTCACTGAGGTGGCCCCCAACTCAGATACCTCACTCCTCTGACTCTCCATGGGGAGAAGGGAAGGGACAGGGAGGACTGAGGCTCAGGGCTTCCCATAGGCCAGATTTGCTTTTCTGGTGAATTTTATGTATCCCCTTAGGTTCTGAGGAGGGGACAAAAATGAGGGTTCAGTGTGTGTGACAGGGCTGCCAGTGAGGGGGATAGGGATGGGGTACAGGATCTGGGAGGGAGGTGGGGTGCAGAAGTGGGAGAAGTTGCAAGGTCTGGGTAGGAGGTAGGGTGTAGAAGCAAACTAGGAGCAGGGTCTGACCAGTAGGGAGGGTGCAGGAGCAATGGTGGATGCAGGAGCAGGGTGGGGGTAGGGTGTCTAGCCAAGGAGGAGGATGCAGGAGCGGACTCGGGGTATGGTGTTTGGCCAGGAGAGAGGGTGCAGGAGGGGACTTGGGTTAGGGGCTGGGTCTTCATTTCAGGCCTCGTGCTGCCTCTCCCCACACTGGGCTTCCTGGCATCTTCCTCCCCTGCAACCTAGCTGAGACTCCCACCAGTTCCCTGTGCACTCCCTCACAACCGAGCTGAGCTGCCTGCCTGTTCCTTGCGCCTCCCTTATACCCCGTGGCCCAGCTGAGCCCTGCACTGGTTCCCTGCACTCCTCTCCTGCAGCCCAGTTGAGCCCCGCACTAATTCTGTGCACTTCCTTCATCCCCCGCAGTCCAGCTGAGCTCCGCGCCGGTTCCCTGTGCCCCCCTCACAGCCCAGCTGAGCCACCCATCTGTTCCTGGTGCCTCCCCTGATCCCCCGCAGCCCAGCTGAGCCCCACACCGCTTCCCTCCACAAATCACTTGCTTTCCCGCACTCCCAAGAGACACTGCCTCCTGCTGCTCCTATTGAGCAGGAAGTGTCCCTGATTCCTGTTCACCCAGTGAAGAAGGGGGAGGGGAAACACCAGCATGCTGCTGCATTTAGTGTCTTGGGGCTTTGGGGGACATTTCAGTGCTTCACAGGGATACCAGGACAGGAGATTAAAAATTGGGCCTGTCCTGAATTTTTCAGGACGGATGGCCAGTGTCAACAAAGATCATTTCTTTTCTGCAACCATCAGTGGTTAACTGGAACCCTTAACTCTAGTTCTCATTGATGAGGTTCAAATTAAGAGAGAAATATTTCAAGGGGATTCCTTATTACCACTTCAGCTCATGGTTGCTGATGTTGCCACAAGTATGGATGAGCCCTGAGATAAACTGTGTTTATCTTATCAGCAAAGAGTAACAACTAGTTAACCATTTGTTAGCTATGAAGGATCTTAAATTATATGAAGTGTCACAAAAGAAGCCATTAAAACTGCTGATGTGTTGAAAAGTTTGGTCAAGATATAAGGCTTGGCTAGGCTAAATATGTATTAGTGTGTGTAAAGAGGGGTAAACTGGCACAATCACATGGCATATAAGTTAACAAAGATACTAAGATTTCTTTCAGCCTGGCTCTTACAAATACCTTAGATTCAGGAAATTGTTGGAGCTACAATATAAATCTAAACAGTAATGAGGAAATAAGAGCTGCTAAGGACAAAACTCAACCCGAAGAATTTGATGCACCTCTTTAATACATGGGTGATACTACTAGTATGATACACTGGAAGAGTGCTCAAGTGGAATTGAGGAAAAGAAAAAAAAATTGCTATCCAAACAAGAAAGTACATGGTGATGCATAAAAAATCAAATAGCTATATCAGAAGATAGATAATATGTACATTCAATGATATGAAGAAGGAAAAAGTCTGCTATTTGTGGAGGAAGCAATTGACATGGGAAAATATAGCATCAAGATATATGAGGAGTCTGCCATAGTAAAAGATGATCTGGATATGATAAAAAGTGCAGGTGACTGAGTGCACATCTTAGCCCTAGAAAGCATAAAAAGAAAAGAGAAAGCAAATTGCCAAAGAAAGACTTAAAAGATTTACACAGAACTATATGCATAGACAGTGGTGAAGAGAGACGGAATCCATTAGTGATAGAAGATTAACGAATTCATGGTTGTTACAAAAATATCTCAGAAGAGAAGCAGAACACAAGAAGGGTATGTCTACACTACAGCACTAATTCGAACTAACTTAATTCGAATTAGTTAATTTGAACTAAGCTAATTCGAACTAGTGCATCTAGACCTAAAAACTAGTTCGAATTAGCTTTTTGCTAATTCGAACTAGCATGTCCACATTGAGTGGACCTTGAACTGGGGTTAAGGATGGCCGGAAGCAGTGCCGGCAGGGCATCAGGTTAGGACTTAGAGTGTGGAGCTGCTGTTTCAGGCTAGCTGAGGGCTGTGCTTAAAGGGACCCGACCCCCACCCCAGATAGACAGTTCTCAGGGGTTCCCCGCTCACTTGTCTAACTCGATGAGGGACAGCAGAGCAGTCCTGGCTTTGAGTGCCTTGAATGACCACACTTGGCACATCACAGCACTCGGCCATCAGCCCGGCTGCACTTGCCACAGGCTGCCATCCGGAGGTAGGGGGGTCAATCGAAGGGCTTCAGGAGAGCTTCCACCCCGAGGAGCCCACAGAGCCATCCCAGTCCTCCCCATCGGGGGCTTGTGCCCCATTCCTCCCTCACCTCCTTCCACTTACCCCTCCCTAGCCCCCCTTCCTGATGTACAAAATAAAGGACACATGTGTTCAAAAATAGAAACTCTCTTTATTGAACAAAACTCGGGGAGTCTGGGAAAAGGAGGTGGGAGAGGGGAAAAGAGAGGGTGGGAGAGGGGAGGGCAACTAAAATGATCAGGGGTTTGGAACAGGTCCCATATGAAGAGAGGCTAAAGAGACTGGGACTTCTCAGCTTAGAAAAGAGGAGACTGAGGGGGGATATGATAGAGGTCTATAAAAGCATGAGTGGTGTGGAGAGGGTGCATAAAGAAAAGTTCTTCATTAGTTCCCATAATAGAAGGACTAGAGGACCCCAAATGAAATGAATGGGTAGCAGGCTTCAAACTAAGAACAGAAAGTTGTTCTTCACAAAGTAAATAGTCAACCTGTGGAACTCCTTGCTGCAGGAGGCTGTGAAGGCTAGAACTAGAACAGAGTTTAAAGAGAAGTGAGATAAATTCAGGGAGGTTGGGTCCATGGAGTGGTATTAGCCAGGGGATAGGAATGGTGTCTCTGGCTTCTGTTTGTGGAAGGCTGGAGATGGATGGCACGAGACAAATGGCTTGGTCATTGTCTTCGGTCCATCCGCTCCAGGGTCCCTAGTGTTGGCCGCTGTCGGCAGACAGGCTACTGGGCTAGATGGACCTTTGGTCTGACCCAGTACGGCCATTCTAAGCTCAGAGCTCAGGGTCGGGGGTCTCACTGGACCACCCTGATTTTCATGCAGACCTGCTCCTGGGTGGCCAGGCTGGCAGCTCTCCTGCCCTAGACGGCCACTTTCGTGTGCCTAGTGCGGAGGTCGTGGATGAGGTCCACGATGTCTGCACTAGACCAGGCGGGCGCCTGCCTCTTGCAGAGCTGGGCAGGCTCCCGGGAGCCGCCAGCCTGGTCCCGGGAAGAGGGGGAGGGCTGGGTGGCAGCGGGTGGCTGGCTCGAGCCATGCCAGGGGTAGGGTCTGCTGGCTGGGTGCTGGCAGGCTTGCACCTGGCACGGGCACTGTAGCCAGCCCCTGCCCCTTTAAGGGCTCCTGGGCCGGGAGGGGGGCAGAAGAGTTTCCCTGGTGGTGCCCAGAGTGGCCACCAGGGAAAGCTGGGGAGAGCTGGCCTCCCACTAGTTCGAATTAAGTGGCTACACAGCCCTTAATTCGAACTACTTAATTCGAACTAGGCTTAATCCTCGTGGAATGAGGTTTACCTAGTTCAAATTAAGCACTCCGCTAGTTCCAATTAAGTTTGGACTAGCGGTTTGCGTGTGTAGCGCCCATCAAAGTTAATTCGAACTAATGTCTGTTAGTTTGAATTAACTTTGTAGTGTAGACATACCCGAACAGTCCTTAAAGCAGGAGTAGGGAATCTTTTTTCTACTGGGGCCATTGACCCACAGAAAAAATCAGTCAGGGGTTACACACAGCCCCATGGGAGGGGGAGGAGGGGCAGAAGGGGAACCACAGAGGCTTGGGACTTCTCCAGTGGTAAAAGTAACTTAAAATATCTTACAGGTACTATCCGATTGCAACCCGGGTCCCTGGCAGCTGCTCTTTAAATAGCTCCCTGACGGCTTTTGCCGCAGCTCAGCCAGCTCTTGCTGGAGCTGTGCACCAGGGTGCACCTATTTACTTTCATCTCTGGGCTTCTCCCTGCAGTGGGGTGAGCTAGTGCTCTTGGGTTGCCCTACGGGGGGGTGGCATGCAGGCTCAGGATTTCTCCTAGGCTCTGGAGTGGAGCAAGGCATGAAGGGTTCAGGGTGAGGGAGGCAGCTCCAGACTGCAGCAGGGAGTTAAGGTGTGGAAGGGGATGCAGGTTCTGGCTGAGAGAGTGGGCTCGGGTGAAGCTGGGGATGAAGGATTTGGCATAAAGGTGGGGCTCCAGGCTGGGGCCCAGAGGTTTGGAGTGCAGAAGCAGACTTGCGTGGGCTCTGGAGTGGGGTCAGGGAAAGGACAAGGGGTTGGGGTGTGGCAGGAGGTTCAGGGTGCAGGCTCTGGGAGGGAAATTGGGTGCAGAAGGGGGCTCAGAGTGAGGCAAAGTTTGGAGTGCGGCACTTACCTCAAGTGGCTCTTGGTTGGCGGCACAGCAAGTCTAAGGCCAGTTCCCTGCCTGCCCTGGCTCCAAGCTGTTCTCAGAAGTGTCCAGCATGTGCGGCAGAGGCATGGCCAGGCACTGCCCAACCCATGCCTTCAGGCACCATCCCTGCAGCTCCCATTGGCTACAGTTCCCAGCCCATGGGAGCTGCAAAGACAACACCGGCCGCACGTAGAGCTTCCCTGATTGCCACTCTGCCTGGGGGCTGCCTGGACATGCCATCAGTCTGGTGCTCAGAGCTCCAGCTGTGCAGGATGGAGTGCATCAGGGCTCAGAGCCTCTGGCCAGAGACCAGATGCAGGGCTGTCCTTAGGATTTCTGGTGTGCTATGCAGTCTGAGCATCTGCACCCACACCTTACACTGGGGGTGTCGCTGCTGTGCTGTGGGGGTAGAAGCAGGGCATGGAGACGGATATGCAAAGCGCGCTTGCATTTGCATATCTTCTGATTCTTTTCGCAGAAGCGTTTTTTCCGATAAAAAGCCCCGTGTAGACAGGGCCATTTGTCAGAAGACCCCTTATTCTTCAAAAACCAAGGTTCAGAGGGTCTTGAGAAAGAGGTTTTTTTTCCGACAAATGGCCCTGTCTACATGGGGCTTTTTATCGGAAGAACCTCTTCTGCAAAAAGAATCGGAAGAAGATATGCAAATGCGAGTGCAATTTGCACATCCTCTTCCACAAAAAAACAGCAGTGTAGCCGTAGCCTGGCAGAGGAGCAGGCAGGAGATGCCAGGCAGGGAGCAACACAGGCAGAGCTGTAGGCCAGAAGGTGGAGCAGGGGATGGCTGTGCAACCAATGGGAGACGGGCTTTGGGGAAACACAGGTGACTGGCAGCTGGATGCAGTCCACGGTGGGTCAAGGGATGGTGCTGCTGGAGCCAAGCCCGCCTTACCTTCTTGATGTCTGGTCCTGGTAGTGGCCCTAGGCATATGCAGCCACATATGCCTAGGAACAGCTCTGGCCCAGTGAAACGAAATAACAGGACAGAGGTTACCCACCTCTGCCTTAAAGCTTAAATAATTCAAAACAAAATGGATTGACAGAACTGCTCCCCCAGCAGCAGAATGTGTTCCAAAAAGGAAGAGATGGAACTTGTATTGGGCACCTTCAGAAGCCTCGCTGGGGGAGAATTTATGAACAGACAATGAGGTTGCTAATTGTTTGAATTGGAACATCTGAAGAGTCTAAGATTTTTATGGGCTCTGGTAATTATGACAGACTAAATGGTGCAGGCAAACATGCCCAACTTACTGTAGAAAAGGAAATTAAATCATGTTAATTGATATAGCCATACCAACAGTCAGAAAAATAAAAAAGAAACAAGGAGGGAACATAGTGAAGTATTAAGAATTGTGCCACAACCTGGAATGATTGTGGCAGACTAGAACAGAGATTATCCCAGTGAAGTGATCCCTAAAGGTATGAATGAGCAGCTCAAGAACATGTTCAATATCATGAATATCAAGATCAGTAACCTCCTGAAAAGCACTTTTTGATTCTGTGATGAATGTCAAAATAGAATGAATGCATTTGAACTAATGAAATGAGGAAATTCTTTGGTGGGGTAAAACTCTTGAATTCCCAAATCTACAGAGTCTGTTTATTGTGATTCAGGGAGAGAAATTTTATTGTATGTTCCACTACACAGCTTTTAGCGACAAAGTCTGCACGCATTTTGTGGGCATTTTTGCCAAAAAATACTAGCCCTCATGAGTGGCTTTTCCTTTGTTGGCAGGAGAGTGCTGTGGTCCTACAGACAAAGCAGCATTCACACTCAACTTCTGTCTTGGGGGGGGAGGTGTTTAAGCACCTGTGAACGACAAAAGTTTTGTTAATTCCAAGTGTAGTAGTACTCTTAGACACTAGCTTTTCACTTTTTATGCTTAAAGATTTTTATACTGTGAAGGCTCTTTGTTTAAAAAAAAAAAAAAAAACACCAGCTACAAGGTATAATACAGAGGGATTGAATACAATATATTCAGATGTCAAGCTCTCTGTCCTCTGCCCCCTTTTAAGGTGCCTAACTCACATTTCACATGCAATTACTTTTAGGATGAAGTTTCTTCCGTTTGGCCCATGATGCTTTGCTGTGCAATTGCAATAGCCTGTGCTGAATTGAATGACAACAATGGATTGTTTCTATGGCATCAGCCAATCAGCTGCCACAGAGAGATGAAAAGGTGAAACTTAAGATGCTGCTCCAAGGGGTCACATTACTCCCTCTGCAGTCCCCCTCCGCAGATCTGTCTCCTGGTCTAACAAAGTGGACTGACAATAATGTCCTCACAACCGATGAAGCCAAGGAAAACTCTAGCATGCCCTTCAGTTTCAGAGCAGGAGAAAAATTAAAACTTCTTGGCTTTTTGACAGTGACGGAGTGTGCTATTAATCTACTATTTGATTCATTCTATGTCAAGGGAATTATATAATTATCCCCTGCAGAGGATGGGGGAGATCCTCTGGTAGGGCTTTCCCATCTCTACTTTTTTAGATCTATACAAAAGCAAAAGTTTTCCTGCGTCTTGGATGGACACTAACATTGTAACTGCTTATTTATATAAAGTGAAATACAAAAATGACTTACACAGTGTGACCCTACTTCCCTGGAGCCTTCTTATTGGAGGAAAATTTGAAATAGAAGGTGAATGAAAAGCTGCTTAGACTCCCAGCAGACTTTGAACTAGCAAACAAAAGGAGCATGCTGAATAGAAGGGAGTCAAGAAAGGCTGGAATACCTGGTGCTGGATCACTGTAGCTTCAGAAACCCCCAGATAAATTCATCTCCTGCTAGACAAGAGAAACCGAAGTCGTGCATTTTAAACTTTCAGGGTGGACACACAAATGAGATGCGGTAGTTTGCTTCCCTTTTTTCACAGAAACTGCCATTTAGCTGGGTGTAGAGGGCTCATGGTGGAAGGCCTCCAATGCAACATAACCAGGGGTCTGCTGTAGGGGCACTTAAGGAAGATGCCTGAGGAGCTGGAGTGCAAAGGACCTAACATACCCCTCTGCACACCTCTGTGTAAGCCATGACAGAGGAGGTTGGGAGCGAAACAGAGAGCAATGGCTACTCCTGTGGGCACAACCCCTTCCCACCGCCATGCAGGGGGCTCAGATACCAAGGGGGTGCAGATGGGCCTGCAGGTTGGTAATGAATTTAAATCTCCCACTTGCCCTTGAGTTACTCGTGCTGTCTCAGGGTGGGGCGGGATCCTCACCCGCAGGACCCAGCCCTCCTCTCCCCGTCATGAAGGGGAACTCAGATGGGCGCCAGCTGGAGCTTTGCGCGGGGAAGCCTGAAGACACTGGCCCAGAGACACCGCCCTCCCCCGAAGTGTGGGCGACTCTCCTGATACAATGGACAATCACCAGCGCCCACCCCCCCCCCGGGCAGCTCTGCGGGGCCAGCCACACACCCCCAGCGGCCGGGGGGCTTCATCCTCCCGCTGCCACCGCGGGAGCAGGATCGGGCCCCGCCGCTGTCACAGCCCATTCCCCGGGGGCAGGGCCTGGCCGCGTGGGCTCGGGACGCTCCGCTCCGGCCGGCTCCCGCTCCGGGTTTCTCCTGCTGTCGCCGCGCTGCTGGGGGGCGCTTCTGCGAGTTTGAATGGGGAAGCAGGTTGTGGCGGCAGCGGCCGGGGAAGGGCCCTAGCGAGGGGGGCGCTCAGAGGTGCCGGCTCTAGGGGCTGCGGGGCAGCCCAGGGGAGGCAGGTTTTCCTTGGAGTCGCCAGGTTTCTCAGCCCCAGAGGTCTGCTCCAGCCCCTCCTGGGACGCCTGCACTGGTAAGCCCCCGGGAATGCCATGGGAATGCGGCGCTCACAGGTCTCCCATCAGAGCAATCCTGGGGCACCAGAGACTAACAAAGTCGATAGGCTCTCAGGTGCCCCAGCACTGCCCCTTGTTTTTAAAGTTACAGGCTAACGCGGCTCCCTCTCTGAAACTGGTCGTCTCAAATGTTGCGTTTCACTGGCGCGAATCCTTTGCACTTCTTGGAAGGGAGACAGGAGGCAAAGGGAGGCGGGGAGGGCAGAGCTCTTTGTTGCAATAAAAGTGGCACAGGCAGAAGAAACGAGTGCTATCCAGTTACTAGATAGACAGCAGCCACATACAAGCTTCTCCACTATTTTTTGAACAGCCACGGATGGGCCTTCCTTCGGCTGGGAGCTGGAAAGCCCGAACAGTGGAGTGAGGAGCCCTCTTGAATCTGGTACACCTTTTTCATTCATCTCTTTTCTCTAGACTCACCACACAAGAACAAAAAGTAGTTGTGGAAATAGTGAGGGATTTGATTCGCCTCCAGTCACCTATAGTATTCCTTGCAAAAGGCAGTCGTGTGACTATTTTAGAGCAATGGGCACATTTAATATTTTCTTCTTTGTAACACGTTTGTATTAAGCAGATGAGTTCTGATATGTATATGAAATAGCAAAAAAAATTAAGCCTTTGAAAAAAAGGTTAGTTGCTTGTTTTATGGGTCTCCCGTCTCATTTACCATGCCCATGTACGTCTTGCTGGTTAACTGACTCGCTAGAGCCATACCAGTTGAGATAGGCAATACAGACTGGCACTTTGTTTGGAAAGCATATTTCCTTATTCTAAATATTGCCAGTGCATGCTAACAGTTTGTTTACTAGAGTGTTACATTTGGTACATATGTATACAGTATTCTGAATTATGTGAAGACAGGCTTACATTTTGGGTGTCTCAGCATTGCTTTCCTCCTATCTGCTCCCCTCAGTAACCCATGTAGTCATTTAGCTGCTGTACAGTAGCATCAGATGAGAAAGCAGATGAGTTTTTTGTAGCAGTTATTGTAACAAACAAGAATCACAAATTCTTAGCTGGAGTTAGTGAATGCTTTCGCAATAGTTGGAATTGATCATCTTGCTCTGTTAAAGGAATTATATGCCTACGGCCTTACTTTTTGATTGTATGGAATAAAGAGTAGCATGTTGCTATATTATATAAATTATTAAGCACTTGGTCTCAAGAACAACAAAGGGTTATTTAAATAATTTGTATCTGCTTTGTAAAACCACTTCTCTTATCATATACTAATAGTACATGGAATAAAATATGGTGTGTTGTGCCTACATCTAATGGCTAAAAAAAGTTTTGGCATTCAGATAGTTTATGATCCTGTTTGCTGGTTTATATCCTGCAGCAATTCCCTAATTCCCAATGACATGTGTTCTTATTGGTTCCTGGAGGTAAATTGCAAAGAGCAATGTTAGCAGGGAGCCAGATAATTAGATAGGAAAATCCTAGGGGGATGAGGCCAAAACAAAGGCAGAAGGGTTTGGTGCAGTCTAGATTTATAGCCAGGCAAAATTGGTTTTGAAAGAACAATAGGGTTGAGTAATTTAGTCCAGGATTTTAATTTAAACTTGCAATATTGAAAGAATTTCTGATTTGTTTATCAATCAGCTTCTTAAACGTTTATAGCAAAAGTCTTTAAAATCAATATGTATCATTAGGCTTGGAAGAATTAATTTTATTGGTAAATGTCAGTAAATATCAATTTCACTGTATGCACACAAACTGACAAAAATGAACAGATGATCATCAAAATGTACAGCTACCTAAAGTAAGAAAACTGCTGCTTGTGAAGTTATTAGAGTTGACTTAAGGATATTTACTTTGTGTACTCTGATGTGATAGTAACAATATTTATTTTAACAACTTTAACTTATTGAGTCTCAGCATCTACTATTCTTAAATAATGATTATCTGACCCTCTCCCCCCAATAATTTCCCATGGGAGTGAGAATGTAAATTGATAAAAAAAAATTCAAACAAAAAAGCTCAAATCCATAATTTTGCACAACTGTGAAAACTTAAATAACTTAAAAGTAGGAGAGAATGCTTAAAATAACCATCAGTGTTATCCATGGAAATTATTTTTAAAAATTGACTTCTGCCAATCCTATATACAGGATATGATCTCTTTTTTAGCTAGAATGTTATTCCAGTTGACAAGATGCTTTAAAGTTCTACAAAACATCAGTATTCTGAGGCTATAAAGAAACTATGTATTTTATCTTAGTTCCAGTGAAGACCTCTATAAGTACCATGTTTATGACATGTATCTCATTATAAGGAGCTCATCTCTTGTTCATAAAAATAATTTTGGAAGAAACTATTGGGCCTGGAGAGGATTTTGCTCACAAAAGCTCATGATACTATATGTATATTTTTATTAGTTTCTAAGGTACCAGAGGACTACTCCTTGTTGTCAATTACAGTATTAATTCAGTGCTACATAGGCAATATTCAAGATATAGCTGGTGTAAATATAAGTGATAAAGAAGTGTGTGTCTCCTCCAAAGTTTGTTTCAGGAATCACATTCAATTATATTCATTTTTTCAGTTCAAAGAGAAAGTATATTAAATTGTTCTTTTAGACCCTTGTATACAAAAGTTTATTTTTGTCTTGTTGAATAAGAAGGGTGTGAAATTCAAGAGGTTATGGCTTCTGGGAAACTGTGGGTGCTCAGCGTTTCTCAGGATTAGTCCCTCAGTTTTGTTAGGAACTGAACAACACTGGTCCCACTGAAGTCAACGGGAGTTTTATCTTTATGATTGGAGGCCCTAACTCTATAGTTCATCTCATGGTTAGAGAGATCTTGTATACAAGAAAAAGGTCTGAGAGGCTAGAGAGCTGGATTCTGTTTGCAGCTCTGTTCAAGGAACTGAGGCATTGATGTCAGTGGGAATTTTGCTATTGATTTCAGAGAGATGAAGATTTCACCTGGAGTGTGGTTTTAGCATTTATATATGTCACTTTTTGGGCTAATCTGTAAGATGCTGAGTACTCAGCTCTAGGAGTTGAGCAATCTCAGTGCCTGGCAAGATTGCGTCCCTTTTGAAAGCAAACTTTACAAACTAGGGATGTTAAATTGCGAGTAATTGACTAATCGAGTAGTTGATGTAGTTTGTACTTTGCACTTCAAAGGTGAAAGCCCAGGTCAGTTGGGAACTCCCCCACTGACCTCGGGCTCCATGCAGCACGGCCACTTTGAAATGCTGTGGGCAGCTCGGTGTCAGGTTCCTTGTGGCTTTTCAAAGAGGCAGCGCCTGGTGGAGCCTGGGATCAGCTGGGGATTTCTTTGCTCACCCCAGGCTCCATGCAGCGCCGCCGCTTTGAAATGCTGTGGGGAGCCTGGTGTTAGGCTCCACGTGGTGTTTCAAAGTGGCAGCGCCACATGGAGTCCGGGGTCAGTGGGAGAGTCCCCAGCTAATCCCAGGCTTCATGCGGCACTGCTGCTTTGAAACACTGCATGCAGCCTGGGGATACCCCAGGTGGCTCTGGGCTGCATGCGGTGTTTCAAAGCGGCAGTGCTGTGTGGATCCCAGGGTCAGGCCCAAGGCTGCACGTGGTGCAGCTGCTTTGAAGTACCCTCTCTGCTTCCCCCATATTGCTGCCTCTTTCTGATAGAGGCAGGAAGGGAGGGAGGGAAGCAACTAGTCGACTAGTCCTTTACATCGCTATTACAAACATCTAATTAAGACTTTTAGCACTCCCCCCCTCACAACTGTGCATGTGTTGTAATTATTAAGTTGCTAGTAGGTCAGGCACATAATTCTGAAAAGTGAAAGAAATGAAAAGACTGTCCAAAGAATCACACATCATTATTAAGTTACCAAGACAAATGTAAGACTGTATCAATTGTATCAGATGGGCTATTCCGTTCTTCTTTGTTCAAGAGAAGCCTGCTGTTCTTTATATACACTCTGTATACTTGTCTTTAGTTCATGACCCCTATTTCACAAAGCTTCAGAAACAGTTACATATAAATATGATTACTATTAAGGTATTGATATCTCAAAAAAGTCCATTATAACAGTACCTAAATAAGTTGGGCCCAATCCTGCAAGACTTACTAATGAGAGTAAACCCACTGAAGTCAACAGAAGTACTAAAATGACTAAAGATTACTCATTGGTCTGAGCTTGCAGGCTCTATACAAAAGAAAAATATTCTGTGCAACACAGAATACACACTCTTGTAATTTCCAGCAAAAGCCCATGGTGTAAATCCAGTAGAGTGAACAGAAATTTATACCTTCTGTATAGTCTGTTAAGGATGCAGCTTCTGGATAAAAGGTTAGGTTGTACAGCAAAATCATATTATGACTGATCTGACTATACATGATTAATTTAAAGATTTGTGGCACTGGCTGAAGTAAGAGCATCTTTCCATTTTAGAAGTCTATAAAATAGGAATCAGCTGGTGCTTGTGGATCAAGTGGTGTGGAACTCATTATTGTAACAATACCAACTCAGCTTGGGATGTTGCCTAGGGAATTGAGTTAACACTTCTGTGCTTTCACCCTTTAAGGCATGTGTTCTAAGATGACTTTGCCAGCAAGCAACAATATTTTAAAGGGAAAAAATTCCCTCTCCACGTAAGTTGAAAGTGAAGTTATCCACTTTTGATTTGCTGCTAGTATATTCTGAGCCTGGCAGTAAGCACGAGTGCCTTTTGCACTGATGTGTTGTCAAGAAATAAAGTAGACATAAAAATGGTTTGATCCTCAACATTCAGGGGGAAAGTCTCATCTCAGGTCTGTATCTTAGAACTCAGCTTCAGTATTACGCAGTTCTACTTGCATGACTCTGCCTGTGATGTTACAGAGAGTTAAATACTGTAGTTGTGTATTACCATGTTATGTATTACCACGTAGATGTGAGGGGAGAATCTATCTGTTATTAAAAAGAAGCTTAGGCCCTTTTTACACTACCTCTTATGTCAGCAAATCTTATATTGCTAAGCCGTCTTGAGGTCTGGAAAACATACTAAATAGAATCACAGCCAAATGCAAGGTGGAACAGATGGTTTAGCATAAGTAGTTAGCATGTATTCTAAGGAACCGCTAAAGGTAAAGTGACCCATTAACACTTTGAATCGTCCCTTAGAATATGTACTACTTATTTATGATACACAATCTGTTCCTCCTTCCATTTAGTTGTGACATTTGGAGGACCTTTGCCAGACTTGAAGAAGAGCTCTGTGTAGAATGAAAGGTTGTCTCTCTCACCAACAGAATTTGATCCAGTAAAAGATATTACCTCACCCATTTTGTCTATTTAATATCCTGGCACCAGGACAGCTACAACACCATTGCATACATAGAAGCTTGTTCTTTAAAAAACACTGAATAGCGTTTAATAGTTATATCACCTAAGAACCTAATCATGCTACAATTAACGTTAACATTAGTTTTGCAATTTTGATCAGGTCATAACTGTAGCTCATTTTATAGTTAAGGAGGTCTTATGATTAAGAAGAAAGTCTGAGAGTCGTGTTATAGCTTCCTGTATGAGCTTGGGCAGGACACTCTGTGGATACCTCAAGATTCTTCCTCAAGAGAACATGGTGGACGATACTTACCTACTTTCCAGATTTATGTTGAGGCTCAGTCCATGAGAGCTTGTAAAGTACATAAGATGTTTGCAATGCAGTGCAGCATTGTGCCTTCCTTTCTGTGTTGTACAGTGCCAAGCATAATGTTGGCACCCAGAAAAGAATATGTGGTTGTGATTCATAGTTTATCAAACTATTTCATATGTAGTTAGTGATGGGAGCTAATTTCAGATAGCTTTTATTTTATTTTTGGCCTTCAAAAATTAGGTCTAGTTTTCTGGGAAACCTCTATAAGAGTCAATGAAAATTAATTACCTCTTGCATGTCAATAGATAGTCACAAGTACTACAGATCACACCATCTATATGGCATGTAGGATATAGATGCATGAAGCATCTCTCATTGGAATATGGATTTCCATTTAAGCCTTGGGTTACATACTGAGTTTAGAATGTATCCACATACTTTTTCTGAGGGAGCCATTAACTCTTAGTTGGCAGACTATCACTAATGGAGTTTTGTTTGTTTCAGCTATACTAAAAATTAGATTGTTTGATTAAAGGTGGCTGATAATTTTGTTTCTGGTTTAATGAGGTAGATAGCTATTTGTATCAAAATGGCCTTGTTAATAGGCAGCACCTTCAGCTGTCAGGCTAAGAAGGATGAATATAAAAAAAACCCTCAAGCATGTCGGGACAAAATTTGGAAATTCAGTGCACAAAATGAGATTAAACTAATTAGGTATGTAAAGGGTTACATGAAAACATTTACAACACATTAGAAGTAAGTTGAAGATCTAGGACAGGTTAGACGTAGGGATTGGCAGCCTTTTCAAACCAAAGAGCCAAAGTACAACAAAATTCAGAACAAGTGGTCAACAAAGAGCCATATAAGAATGCCCATTTGCATCACTGAAAATGTACAACTTAATATTATTGATAAGTGACATAACGATTAATAATAGAATAAATGAAACCTTGTTCTCACAGACTTTATTTAATGGGACTTCTCCTGCTACATCTTTTTGCACATTTCTTTGAAGTTTACTTTGTAACTGGTCAAATCTAGCTTCATGCATGCATTCAGGCTGTCTTCTGTCAATCTTATGGCTGGGGGCTGGAAATGTGGGGGTTAAGGAGTCTGGGTTGGGGTACATGAGCAGCTCAGGGTAGGGGATTTGGGTGTTTGGTGGACTTAGCACAAGGTTGGGATGTGTGGAGGTACAGGAGTGTTATGGCAGTGGACTGGGGATGTGGAGGTATGATGGGATCAGGGCAGGGGGTTGAAGTGTATGATGGGATCAGGGCAGGGGGTTGGGTTGTGGGGGGATGCAAGAGTGTTATGCTGGGGACTGGGGATTTGGGGATGCATGAGTGTGGAGATGTAGGGGTGTGAGGGACTCAAGGCTGGGGGTTCAGGTGTATGATGGGCTCAGGGTTGGGGTGTTAGGTGCAGGAGTGTTATGGCAAGGGGCTGGGGATGTGGGAGTGCAGGAGTTTCAAGATGCGGGGTGCAGGAGTTTGGGGATGTGGTGGTATGAGGGGTGCAGGGCAGTGGGTTCAGCTGTATCATGGGCTCAGGGTTGGTGTATGTGTTGGGGGGGGGGGTGCAGGAGTGTTGTGATGCTGTGGCCATATGAGCTAGCCCAGGCTTCATTTTTAAATAAAGTAAAATATCATGTTCAACACGAAAGGTTTCAGCATTGTCTTTATTTATGGCAGAAGTGACCCACAGAAAAATCAAGGGAAGAAGAAAAAAACCCTCCAAAATGCCCCATTTCTTACTGTCACCGCCAACTGAAACACCTCACTCCCCTGGTGCTCCAGCCCTGTAATGGGGGGAAGGGCAGGGAGGGCTGAGGTTCAAGGCCTCGGGCCAGATTTACTCTTTTGGGGTTCCAGGGTTAATGGTTTTTGTGGCCCCCCCTAGGCTTTGGGGTGGGGCCAAAAAAGAGGGGTTAAGTGTGCAGGTCAGGGCTGCCAATGAATGGGATAGGGATGGGGGTGCAGGATCTGGGCAGGAGGTGGAGTGTGGGAGGGAGTGAGGGTGAGAGGTCTGGGTGGGAAGTAGGGAGCAGGACCAGGCAGGGAGTGGGGTGTCTGGCTTGGGAGAAGAGGCAGGAGTAGGGAAGGGGACAGGAACAGGTGGGGGGCAGGCTGTCGGGCCAGGGGTCACAGGCAGAAGTGTCCAGGGGGCAGGGTGTCTAGCCAGGGGACAGGGGTCAAGAGTGGGCTGGGGACAGGCCAGGGAGGAGGGCGCAAGACCGGGCTGGGCGCAGGGTGTCTGGCCGGGGGGAGGGGCAGGCTGGGGGCAGGCTGTCTGGCCAGGAGTGGGAGTAAGGAGGTGCGGGTGTGGGGGCTTGGGCATGAGGAGGTGGGGGGGCACTTACTTGTTGTCACGCTGCATCATAGGCCCTGTATAACACAGCCTCCCGCTGCTCCCATTCCCTGTAAGGAAGCTTCCATGAAAGACTTGCAGGGGAAGTCTCTAGGAAGTGTGGCCTGGGGAAAGGAAAATGGCAACACGCAGAGCCATTTTTGGTTC